>NW_028141448.1:0-41731 GCF_030444845.1 Prenolepis imparis | reverse complement strand
AAGCAGTGGTATCAACGCAGAGTACTAAAACTGATGTCTTGTTATTAGCCGACATTTTTGAAAATTTCCGGGATAAATGTATCGAGAGTTATGGGCTCGACCCCGCATATTATTATACTCTCCCCGGGTATACGTGGGATGCCATGTTAAAGCATACAAATATTACGTTTGAATTGCTTACCAATATCGACATGGTTATGTTTATCGAACGGGGTATACGCGGTGGTCTGAGTCAATGTTCAAACAGATATGCACACGCTAATAACAAGTATATGCAGTCGTACGATCCATTGAAACCATCTTCATATCTAATATATTTCGATGTAAATAATTTGTATGGATGGGCAATGTGTCAACCGTTGCCATATGCTGATTTTCAATGGTTCGATGACATGTCTAGTTTCAATTTATCATCTATCGCGCTCGATTCGCCTACAGGCTACATCCTTGAAGTAGATTTAGAATATCCACAATGTCTTCACGATGCGCACACTGACCTACCGTTTTGCCCGACACGCGACAAGCCACCAGGCAAGCGGGAAGATAAGCTTCTCGCAACGCTATACAACAAGAAGCGATATGTGATACACTGCCGCAACCTGCAGCAATGTACGCGTCACGGCCTTCGCGTTGCAAAAATACATCGCATATTACAATTCGCGCAATCTCTATGGCTTCGAAATTATATCGAAGTGGTATCAACGCAGAGTACTCGAAAAATGATTTTGAAAAAAATTTATATAAATTGATGAATAACGCAGTATTCGGCAAAACGATGGAAAATGTGCGTAATCGGGTTGATGTAAAACTTATCACACATTGGGAAGGAAGATACGGTACAGAGGCAATGATTGCGAAACCAAATTTCCACAGTAGAAGCATCTTTTCAGAAAATCTAATCGCTGTAGAATTACGTAAACTCGAAGTAAAATTTTACAAACCAATCTATGTTGGCATGTGCATACTCTACATCTCCAAAACATGTTTATACGAATTTCATCACGAGTACATGTCACCGCTATATCGCGACAGATGCAGGGTAATGTATACAGACACAGACAGCCTAATATACCACATCGAATGTGAAGATGTATATAAGAATATAAAGCGCGACGTAAGCAAATTTGATACGAGCGATTACGCTGCGGACAATGTGTATGGTATACCGCTCGTGAATAAAAAAGTGCCAGGTCTAATGAAAGATGAAAATAACGGTACGATAATGACCGAATTTGTAGGGCTTAGAGCAAAAATGTATGCATTACGAGTGGATGGTAAGAAAGATACCAAAAAAGTAAAAGGTGTCAAGAGTAACGTTGTCGCGAGAACGATAACGTTTGATGATTACACGCGGTGTTTGAATGAAGAGATTGAAATGGCACGTAGTCAGTCATGTATAAGATCGAAATTGCATGAAGTATACACCATTCGCGAGACGAAAATTGCTCTAAGTCCTCACGATGACAAGCGGTATATCATACCTGAAACCACTGATACATTACCATGGGGACATTATAAAATACCTTTGTAAATAATATTTGTTGTAAAATATGTATATTTTGTATATTTTGTATATGTATATTTTGTATAAATATGTATATTATATGTATATTTGTATTTATAAAATTATTAGATAAATATATTGTAAAATAAATAGTGTACAAATATTTTAAATAAATGTTTATAATAAATTATTTTTATGAATCCATGAGTTGTGAGATTTATCCAGTCCCAACCATTTCACATAAACATCATCGCCTTTTTTCCGCAAAACCTTTTCCACGAGATATACATCGGGATTTGCAACATGATGTAGCTCATACTCGTAGAATCCTCCGGCGACGGAATTTCCGCGCAAATCTTCAAGTATATATGTCGCAGGATTAGTTTTCTGCACTTTGATAATTTTAAATATTTCAGTAGTCCAATTTGGTGTAAAACCTTTTTCGAAGACGGTCTTGAATTTACTCACGCGTACCTGACAGCCTACTTTGAATCTTGCTGGAGCAGCAATTTTTATGTTACTGTATACCGTATTTAAAAGTTTTTCGGCAATCTCCGGAGTAACATCGATAGGTTTCATACCGATAGTGCGATGTTTTCGCGCATTGTACTGGTCGGGACAGCGCGTCGATCCACTTGTAATTACCATTAAGTGTAAACATTTTCCACATATTGTTCTTTAAAGTACGATTAAATCGTTCCACTACTGAGGCTTTCATAACAGAATACGTCGAGTAATGATTGATGTTGTGTTTTTTTACGAGTTTCTGCACATTTGCATTGTAAAATTCTTTTCCTCTATCGGTTTGCATGTTTCTCGGACATCTCTTGCTATCTCGAATTATCTCAGCGATAGCGTCAGCTGTTTCGCGTCCGCTCTTATTCTTGAGCGGCAGGGCCTTCGAAAGTGGTTCGAAGGTGGTTGATCGAGGTACGAATGTGGTTCGAAGGTGGCTGATCGAGGTACGAACGTGGTTCGAATGTGGCTAATAACAAGACATCAGTTTTTAAATATAAGTCGCTATATTCGCCCAGCGTTCGAATGGAGAACCGCTCCCATACGTTTTCAGCGTGCGCGTAATCGTTCTCGGATATAGTGTCGCCGGTCAAGGAACTGTAAAATGATTCGCGCGGCGGTAAACACGTATCTTGCAACTTGTCGACACAGTCAATGTATTCATATGGAAAGACACCTTTTCGCGTCAATAATTTGAAATTTTCGGTGGATAAATTTTGAAATTTCAATTGTAAATTTTTGAGTTTATCTTTACTTAGAAATGATGCCAATTTATCGAGACTAGTATTGAGAAATTTATATGAATCGATAAAACGTAATTTAATATTTCTGGATTTGTCTTCTGCAATTTGAACATTTTTTGTAAATGATATATATTTTTCTTTAGTTATTGGAAGTAATTCGATTCCTCCTTCGAACGCTGTAGCTATTTCTTTAATTATGAAATGTGAGTCGTAACCGGATAAATTATGAAATACTATTGGAATGCAAAAAGAGTTTTTATAATTTAAGTTGCAATTTGAGTGTGCTGGACCTCGGTACCGCCCGGTCAGATGGCAATGATCGCGTACGCGTGTATCGTCATCTTGCGTGAATGGTTTCTCACATATATGACAATGCGTCGCGCTATGAAATTTTTCCCACTCGTCTGATGTTAAATTTACCATGGGGACGTTAGTTGCTAAAATATTCTTTACGCGTATCGCTAAATTTTGTAGTTGTTTGGAAAACCACGAAACGCAATCTACACTACGACGAAAATAATACTCGGATAATGAATCGTCATATGAGCAATGTACATAATATGCTATACTAAATACTTGGTGATGTTGAAAGTTTTTTTCTTCTTCCGTCTTTGCTAGCACACATTCGAGATCTGCGTATACGATAAAAGGAAGTCGCTCTTTGCGATTAAAGTTGTTGAACGCGAGCCACTTGTCCTTATCGCTCGGTAACCGGATAGCGCAGTCATTCATCTTTCCGCAGTCTACCATATGTGACTGCAACTTGTCTTCCGAACCGAAATAATGCAGACATCTGTAAAATAACAATTATAAACACTTTATAAATATTTTATGATTATTTAATATATAATTTGCAATAAATATACATACCGATCGCAGATATATTTTCTGTCATTGTTTTTGCTCAATTGTGAGCTGACAAGTCGGGAGAGATTCTTGATGCATGTGAAATGTCCAATGTTGTTGCTGTCTTCCACGTACAGCAAGTTGACGTGTCTGACTTTCTTCTGCTCACTGAGACGTATCGAGACAATGTTCTTTTCTTCGATGCTGTACACATTTATCGAAATGTTGTTTGATAGTTCAAATTTCTTAATTTGATTCACAGTCACTGGAAACTCAATGTCTTGGAGATTCAGCACTGTCGAATAATGGGGATATGAAGATTCCCGTTCCACATTTCTTTCTGCGGGGTACAGAGCAGCGACCACCGCCCACGCGAAACATGCATTGTCTTTTGATTGCACGTTCACCACCGCTCTTTTCATCATTATTTCTCGCGGTAATTTAATGTGGCATCCCGCACGCATTGGATTATACTTGTTTATATTTACAGTTAAATTGTTTATTCGCGATAATGCCCAACCACTATCGCGTTCTTGAAACTCTTCTAGCGATGCTAGTGTGGGGTCGATAACGCGGCGTTTGTACCAATCATGTAAATCGGAGGTGCGAAAGATTTCAAAGTTTTTCATATTGATACTTTTATTAGCACGCTTATCACCCGACACGAACTCGCCATTAAATATAGTGTTCACTTTCACACTAGTGTGTTTTTGCAACACTTTTTGCACGTGTCTGATCACAATGTCTTTGGCCTCCTCTAGAAATTGACGAGGTTCAATGTGATTATAGTTTATTACCGCACCAGTCAAGATGCGACTCTCGAACGCCGTATCAATCTCTCGCCATATGAGTCCGATGTCTCGCAAACTGCTTCCGGCACCTGCATGTACAAAACGTCTGCGTACCGAATTCTTCAACCCTTCGAGACGTGCGATTTGGGAGACAAGCGATTGTCGAACTCCGATCGGTAATCGTGGTCGTTTTATTCTACTTTGTTCTTCCAGTGATTCGATGTATTCGTCACATTGCTGCTCCCACACAATATATTCTTCCACCGAATTCACCCTTGCGGCTTGCTCCAACAAACTTGCTTCCAATTGTGCCATTTTTGAGATGCTCTTGCTGAACCTCTGACAATGATACTAACATGGTATGCCTCTTTACCATCCTTTTTATTTAATCGTAGAGATCATTGGCACTCGAGTATGTTGCACATTTAACCTTGACAATAATTCTAATATTTCATTAAGGATGATGTCGTAGCAGCCGTGCATCGGCGCTTGAAAATTGCAATTTTACACATTTTGAACACCTGGGGGATGACAGCAGCCGGTGCATTGGCATTTGAATATGTTACATTTTGCACATTTTGACCTTGACAATAATTCTAACATTTCATTTGAGGATGATGTCATAGCAGCCGCGCATCGGCGCTTGAAAATTTTGAATATGTTGCATTTTGCACATTTTGACCTTGACAATAATTCTAACATTTCATTTGTGGATGATGTCATAGCAGTCGTACATTGACGCTTGAAATTTTGAATATGTTGCATTATTTTACATTTAATATTTCATTGAGGATGATGTCATAGCAGTCGTACATTGACGCTTGAAATTTTGGATATGTTGCATTATTTTACATTTAATATTTTATTGAGGATGATGTCATAGCAGTCGTACATTGACGCTTGAAATTTTGGATATGTTGCATTATTTTACATTTAATATTTCGTTGAGGATGATGTCATAGCAGTCGTACATTGACGCTTGAAATTTTGAATATGTTGCATTATTTTACATTTAATATTTCATTGAGGATAATGTCATAGCAGTCGTACATTGACGCTTGAAATTTTGGATATGTTGCATTATTTTACATTTAATATTTCGTTGAGGATGATGTCATAGCAGTCGTACATTGACGCTTGAAATTTTGAATATGTTGCATTATTTTACGTTTAATATTTCATTGAGGATGATGTCATAGCAGTCGTACATTGACGCTTGAAATTTTGGATATGTTGCATTATTTTACATTTAATATTTCGTTGAGGATGATGTCATAGCAGTCGTACATTGACGCTTGAAATTTTGAATATGTTGCATTATTTTACATTTAATATTTCATTGAGGATAATGTCATAGCAGTCGTACATTGACGCTTGAAATTTTGAATATGTTGCATTATTTTACATTTAATATTTCATTGAGGATGATGTCATAGCAGTCGTACATTGACGCTTGAAATTTTGGATATGTTGCATTATTTTACATTTAATATTTTATTGAGGATGATGTCATAGCAGTCGTACATTGACGCTTGAAATTTTGGATATGTTGCATTATTTTACATTTAATATTTTATTGAGGATGATGTCATAGCAGCCGTGCATCGGCGCTTTGATTGGTTGAAAATAATTTTGCGTCAGCAATAATCCCCACCCCATTGCTTTGTATCAATAAAAACTTGTAATAATGATTTAGTATTGTATCAATCACTTATGTGAAAGGTTCTTTTAAAAATGTACTCCGCCAGCATGAATTATTACGTTCCAGTACAAGAGAGCAATGTTTTGTACAAGAAGAAATGTGACAAGTAAGTTTCAATATTATCTGTTAAATGAATTTTTCAATAAACAACTTTTTTTTTGTTGTTAAATAATTATTTTCAATAAAATTTTTATAGCATTCATCGTGCGGCTCGTATACTTGGAAGAAGATACGTCTTAACCCCAACATCATACAAATATTTGGAAATAGGAATCAGCGTCGGAATAATATCCTATGTGGAATTGGCTCTCGGTGATAATCGAGGCAATCAAATAATATTACCCATTGAAACATGGAAATCTCTAATGCGGAGACGAGCAGACGTTGAGCAGCTAACTGAAACTCCGCTATGGATTAGTGATCTGACACTCGAAGCGGTTAACATGTATAATTCAAAAATTATAAAAATTACTTCATCTGATAATTCTTTGTACATGAAACCATCAACGTTACTACATTTATTCGATTTCGACAAATGTATTGATCATATGTATTCCTGGCTGTGTGAGAATACTCATAGTGTTAATGAAAAATTTAAACAATTTGTAAATATTTTACAATGTGATAATATCCGCGATGTGAGCAATGCCGCAAAGGCGATACGTGATAGTAATATGTTTAATAGCGAATCACTTATAGATTGTGAATTGATAACTTGTGCTATAAATGAAATTCTTCACGATGTTTGTAACAAATAAAATATTTTACTGTTAAACTGTGTGTTTAATTATTTCTTTCCCAATAAGATATAGCTAACAAAACTATTTCTTCGTTCTCTGGAGATTTAAAAAGTGATGAGCTAGCTGAGACATGATACTCCAGTTAGAACAAGAGAGATGTAGAATTAAAATCAAGAGGGGAGCAACATTATAATATGTGTCCCATCATAAAGTTTCAGATAGTCTTGAATGTAAAATGGGTAGAGAAGTTGTGATGGATAGAGAAGATGTGGTGGATGATGATGATGTGGTGAATGATGATGAGATGATGGTGATTGATAATATATCAGACGTTGATGATATATCAGACGTTCAAATGGGCTCGGACGTTGAAATTGAGCCCGCAACCGATTCCGATTATGATAGTGAGTGCGACGACGTTACTCGCGATACAAGAGTGCACAGCTTGTGCACAGCTGACATCATCGCCATGGATGATAGTACTAGAATGTGTGCGATACATATTTATTATTGTCCATGGGATGGACTCATGTTGTGTACAAGGTGTTTCATAAGATTGCGAGATCTGTATGTGGAGATTGGCGTCGTCCGCATTCACAGGACCGGGAGATTTGAACAACTTTTGGGGAGATGGTGCAGCGAGTGCAATAGCCCGCTGGACCAAATGTTCACACGGAATATGTGTCCAGTGTGCAATACATGTAAGTATTTCTTTTCATTTAAAAATTATTAAAATAATAAATTGTTTAATAAAATAAATATATTTAATAAAAATTTCTGTTATGCAGGAGTTCTGCCCTGCCGCCTCGCAACCACCGTCACCTCGCAGCCACCACCACCTCGCAGCCACCACCTCACGCACCGCCTCGTACCACAAGTGGTGATACATGGGTCGATCGTCATGGAATATCATATCGACCCATGTGGTTCGATCATCATGGCGCTGCTTTATATATTTTATGTATAAGTATATGTATAAGTATATGTATATAATATTTTAAATTTTTTAATTCACACACACACACACACACACACACACACACACACATACACACACACAAACATTTTGTAAAATACACACACACACCCAGTTATAAATAAAAATTACTTTAAATATTTTAAAAAAATGTATTTATTTTAGAATAAGTCCTCTCCCCTTCCTCCTATTAAAATCTTATTAATTAAAATTACTGTAAATATTATTAAAAAAAAAAGTCTCTCTCGCGTCCGCCTCTCGCGCTCTCGTTCGCTGCATCAGCTCTCGCGCTCTCCATCGCCGCATCGTCTCGCAACATCTCTCTCTCGCTCTTGTGATATCTCTCTCGCGTGCACCTCGCGCTCTCCTTCGCTGCATCAGCTCTCGCGCTCTCCTTCGCGTCATCTCGCTACCTCTCGTCATCTCGCGCTATCTCTCTCGCTCTTGCATATACGCCTCGCTGCAACACCTCGCGCTCTCAATCGCCGCATCATCTCGCTACCTAACCATCTCGCACTATCTCTCTCGCTCTTGCATATACGCCTCGCTTGCGTCATCTCTCTCGCGTGCGCCTCGCGCTCTCCTTCGCGTTCCTCTCTCCCCGCAGACCCCTCACCACCAAAGCTTCATGCGGTCTTTCGCGGATGCCTCCCCCTTCCCGCGGACCCCTCGCGGACCCTAACCTCGCGGACGCCTCCCCCTCCCCGCGGACCCCTCGCGGACCCTAAAATCGCAGACGCTTCCCCCTCCCCGCGGCCCCCTCGCGGACCCTAACCTCGCGGACGCCTCCCCCTCCCCGCGGACCCCTCGCGGACCCGGTACCAAAATCGCGGACGCTTCCCCCACCCCGCGGACGCCTCCCCCTCCCCGCGTGACGTCATTCCCCTCCCGGCGTGACGTCATTCCCCCTCCCCGCGTGACGTCATCCCCCCGCGCCCTGGGTTCCCCTCGCCCCTCACCCCCCCTCATTGCCCTTGAGTTAGAACCCGCCTAGTATCACTACTTATATATATATTTTTTTTATCGTATAGGTAAATGTTTATGATTGTAATAAAGATTTACAATACATTGTTTGTCTCGATTGTAACAGAATAATGTATTTTTACAATATTCTAAATATTTAAAACATAGAATGGACCCCTCCCCGTCCATTCTCGTGAGAACGCAACCAATATGTTTTGCGTCTCTCCGATTATAATTTGCAATCGAGATTGATGCAGCTTTTTCTGGTCAGTTGTAAAATATAGATTTTTCAAGTTTATATTTGTAGCATAGATTTTTTTAATAAAAAATTATTTTTTATTATTTTGGAAAAGGCGAGAGTTTATTGCTTTCTAGAATTGTATAAAAATGTTCTCTCATGCATTTTACATTTTTGGAGTATTTTTCCACGCAAGGATTGCCTCCTAAGGCTATAGTCGTGGCGAAGGTGGCAGCAAAAATTCCAAACATATGCCATCAGGTTGTGTTTGAACCTTTTCAAAAATTATGTCACTCGAGCTTATTGTTGGATAACGAAGATGTATATAATTTTTCTCTTTAGCTACCAATTTATCGTATGTACAGCCAGGTAGACTATTGTACACGCGAAGTTTGGTGCCGTCAAAGAAAATACATCTCCAATGATTACTGCAATTCCCTCCAATTATTTGTAAGCTATTATCACTACGACTAGCTTTAATCATGTGAGGGTATTCTAAATAAAGCACACTTTGCGTTTCGAAATGAGAAGTTTCTCTTATGATACGCAAAAATAGATCCAACGATTCATCGTTTAATTGACTTGTCATACGCAAGACATTATCCTTTACCAAATAAAGAGGAGCAAATGTGTTTAACAGTTTTTCATTTCTTTTTATATCGTCTTCAGATATATCTCGCTCGTTACTAGAATAACTTGTGATAATGCAATCATCATCTTCCTCTTTATTCAGAGCAATATCAGCAGTATCAGTAATTTTTGCTTCTATTAACGAAACGTTCGGTTTGAATTGTTTGCTCTCTTGTATGCCATTTTCGCTTTCTACTATATTTCGTTTCTTTGTTCGACTCATTGTCACTATTTTTTTTGCTGCTTCTTCTTTAGCTTCTATAATATATCTTGGATCTCTGATTGGCATATGCCTATTATGACGACTATCCAAGATTTCTGGAAGCATGCATTCGTTATAGAAACGTGTTAAGTAAGGTAGCATTTGATTTCTCCAAAAGATATTGTCTGCATCAATGCGCAATATTTTCATGCTTTGTGGAGTCCAAACAGCAAAAATACAATATTCTCGCCGTGTTATGTTCAACTGACCTTGAACTTGATAAAAATATCGATGATTTCTATTCATTTTGTGTGGACCTTTTTTATCAAAGATACCTTTCAAAGAAGGTAATATCTCTACAGCTGTTTCTGCTGTCAAATGCTCAGCTGACAGAGGACATTTTATTTCCACTAGATCATTTTCGTCAATAATTCCGTCAGGAGAAGCATCCAAGCACGGATTTTCAGTATCAATAAATAATCCGCAAGGTTTTATTTCTTTATTTAATTTTTCAGCCAATTCGTCTCTTGCTACTTTTTCGTTTTCGCGACCATATTTTAGGGCTGCGGTATCAATAAACGAAGGATATAAAATGGCTTTTAATGTTGCTGCGCAAGACGTTGTCGGTCTCATGCGACATACAGTTCCAAAATTGGATGCGGTCAACATTTCTCGTCTCAATGATAACTATAATTCCGAGTCACTTTGGTTTCTCGTATCGAATTCAATTTTCTTCTAATTTCTCGCATTTTCGGACAACTTTTCTAAATGATTTTGCCGAAGTTGCTCAAATACATCAGATGGAAGATCTGGTTTTTGAGACTGCGGACCATAATAACGATTTGTTCCTGTCTCATTTGAAATTTGTTTGCCTTCCTTGCACTTCTCGAGATTCTCTGGTTTTCGCAATTTTTTTTTGTCGATTCTTTTCTACATTCTCAACAATAGGTGGAACAGTTTTATCCATGCTCTTATGTAATTCTGTAAAGACTTGTTGCGTATTAAATTGCACAGCTGCTGCCGCAACTCTGGCATTGTAAGAGCCTCGTTTACCAAAATGAATGCGCTTTCCATCAATTTCTTTGCAGATTATCGAATTAAACGATTCTGCAGGATTATTAGTTAAATTCAGCAATAAGCTGTCGGAATAACCGCTTAGATATGTGATAGCGCTTTCTATTTTTTGATACAGGCCATGTATTTTCAACAATGGAACATAATTTTTGTTCGTTTTATTATCATTCTCTTCGCATATACCGCGTGCTTCGCATCGGTTATGTTCGCCAAAAACATGACTAGGAATGTTCAATATATCTTTCTGCAATTCCATAGCCTTACAATGTTGAGGTGTTTGTTGATCTTTTCTTCGTAGCTCAGCTGCTGTTTGTACCTTTTTTAAACACAAACATGTGTTTTCTTTACACCAATTAATTTTTCTCATTATTTTATGCATAAAAGTATTCAGGTAACATCATCAAACAATGAATATTTTACAAAATATTTTATAGTGTATGTAAAATTATAAAATTAAAATATAAAATAACTCGTAAACTATTCACTTTTTGGTCACTGCAGAATATTCCAAGGAATCGATTTATATAAAAAATTATAGCGATTCCATTTAAAAAAACAAAGATGATCCTGAAATTTCCAAGACTCCTCCACCTTTCGAATTTTATTTGCGATATTCTAAAGAGCCCTTCAATCTCTTATGAATATGTATTTATATGAATATGAATATATATGAATATGTATTTATATGAATATGAATATATATGAATATGTATTTATATGAATATGAATATATATGAATATGTATTTATGTTGCGGATTAGAGAGAGAGAGAGATAGAGAGAGAGAGATAAAGAGATAGAGAGAGAGAAGGAGAGGGTGTGCTTATATGTGTGTGTGTAAGGTGCAACGCGGATCCACGTTCTCTTCGCAACGAGCGCGCAGCCGGTTGCGACAATTAACGCGCTCGTATTTGGCGCGGCGACACGCGCTTTCCGCCCGTGCGCCAATGGCACCACGGCGCGCCCCGCTATATCGCGTCGAAGCGCGCGGTTCGCGCGCTAGATATCACCGCCGTTTAATCGCTCACGAGTAACCGTTCCGTGGGCGAAAACAATAAACGAAGAAAACAAACGGCTTTGTCCTCCGACTTTCGAGAGGATTCGATATCTTTATATTACAAAATCACAAATACGGTGATTTTGTCTCAGAATTTTCTCGAAGATCAGCGGGATAAAGACCGTTTGTTCGGCGCCTTTTCCTCGCGCTCGCACTCGTCTTGTCGACTTCTACACGCACAGACCGAGATTAGTACGCTTTCGCTTTTCTTTCGCTTTTTCACAAGCACTTTCGATCGTTCTATCGATTGCAAGAAGTGCAATCGATAGAACGTCGTGCGCTTTTCTGTCGCTACTTTCGAACAACATTAACGCACTTTTGTATGTAGTTCTGTAAATATATTCTCGTCGTGTGAAATTTATCTTCTTCTTTTTTTGTGCCGTGCTGTGCCGTCTCCTTTGTCTAACTCGCTCGCGCACTGACCGCGCTTCACTTGCCGCGATATTGCACATTTGCTGGTCCTTCGAGCCGGATCTCCGCGTCTTCGTCGCGTCCGGCATCTTTTGAACTTCGCCGTCGGAGTGAGTGCGTGTTCCGTAACCAGGTGCGTGTCCAGTGACCTGTGACAGAAAAATGGAGATGGATCAGATGATCGACGCGCAGCACGAACTTCACGCGCGAATCTTGCGCAGTATCGATAACTTGAAGAAGATCTGGGCGGCCAAGATAACCGTTCACGTCGTCCGCACCGCGATTCGCGTCCTGGACGACAAGTGGGCGAAGTTCGTGGAGCAGCATGAAGAGCTCCGAGCCGCCTTCTGGAAGCAGCTCAAGGAGGACGACTACACGACGGACGACCTGCCGAGTAAGGTAGAGTCAGCATATTACTCGCAGCGCTCTGAACTGTGCGAGCTCGAGGAAAAACTCACCAAGCCGAAGGAAACTGAGCTCGCCGAACGGGCCCGAGACACCGCGCCGTTGCGCAAGGCCTTGCCGCGGATCAACCTGCCTCAGTTCAGCGGCAAGTTCGAGGACTGGCCAGCCTTCCGGGATCTGTTCCGCTCGATGGTTCTTGAGGAGCCATCCTTGTCCAAAATTGAGAGGCTCCACTACCTAAAGACAAGCGTCAAGGGCGATGCTGAGCAACTAATTAGGAACCTGCCGTCCATGGAGGAGAACCTGGAACAAGCGTGGGACCTGTTGAGCACCTATTTTGAGAACAAGCGCCTTCTAGTCAGATCTTACCTGACAGCGTTTACCTCGTTGCCGCGGTTGAAGACTCCGTCAGCCGACGAACTACGCCGACCTTTACACGGCGTACTCTCGACAGTCGGCGCTCTCAAGGGCATTGGGCGTCCAATCTCCGATTGCACTGACCTTTTCGTGCACCTGGTCATCGAGCTGCTGGATGCCGAAACTCGTCGGGAATGGGAGAGCTCCCTCGGCAAGTCGTCCGAGCCGCCTTCGTATGACAAGCTCCGAGAGTTCCTACAGGAGCAGCTCATGACGTGGGAGGTCCTCCAGGCCGTGAAGTCCGGGTCGTCAACCAAGTCTCCGGAGAAGACTAGTCGCGCCTCTCGCAGCAGTCACGTGGGTACCAAAGGGTCCGATCCAAGCCGCAGCTGCCCACTCTGTAAAAAGGACCATTTCATTGCATACTGCGAGCTCTACAAGAAGAAGACCGTGCAGGAAAAACGAGAGGCCGTTAACACTCACCAGAGGTGCTGGAACTGCCTGGGTCGACACCTGCTTGCCGACTGCAAGTCGTCCAAGGCCTGTGCCATGTGCTCCGGGAAACATCACACTACACTGCATGACGCCTTCACAGCCGTGGCCCTTCCTGCTGCCGGGTCATCTTCATCGGTGACGGTCCACGTTGCGCGACGACAGCCAGTGGAGTGCGGACCAGCGCTGCTAGCTACCGCGCGCGTGCTAGTAGCCGATCGCGCGGGCACTCGTCACGCGGCCCGCGCCCTGATCGACCCGGGTTCGGAAACGTCGTTGATCGCGGAATCTCTGGCGCAGCGGCTTCGCCTGCCGCGGACACCATCCTCAGTGGCCATCTTCGGAGTGGGTGGCGTCCAGACGGGAGCCTCTCGCGGTCGAGTGGCAGTCAACGTCTTTTCTCGCGACGAGCGCTTCGCACTCGCCGTCTCGCCGCTCGTGTTGCCACGCCTCACCATATATAGCGGTACTTCAGAGGGTGAGGCTCGTTCGTGGCCTCACCTTGATGACCTCGACCTCGCTGATCCTGAATTCCACCGCCAGGATCCTGTGGAGCTGCTACTCGGGGCCGACGTCTACCTGGACCTCGCCTTGCCCGAAGGTCTTCGCCGAGGAGGCCCTCGAGAACCAGGTGCCCAGCTGACTCGCTTCGGCTGGGTATTGCTAGGCTTAGTCGGAGCCTGCCACGTCGCGACTCCCGTGTCATCGCTTCAGTGCTCCACCGCAGATGACCTCGCTGACCTCGTACGCCGCTTTTGGGAGGCAGAGGAGCCGTCCTTCCGCTGACCGCTGACGAGCAGGAGTGCGAGGACCACTTCGTGCGCACGCACGAACGACTTCCAGGCGGTTGCTACCAGGTGCGACTTCCGCTTCGCCAGGGGCTGCCGGACCTTAGCTCCACACGCCGAGCCGCATCTCGCCTCCTCGACGTCATGCAACGTCGCTTCGACCGCGATCGGGACTTCGGGATGCTGTACCGCGCCTTTATGAGCGAGTACATCACGCTCGGACATATGTCGCCAATCGCCGCCGCGCTGTCATCACCAAGGGACCGGATCAGCTTCCTGCCGCATCACGGGGTGCTCCGGAGTTCAAGTGCCGGCTCTAAGATCCGCGTGGTCTTCAACGGCTCAACACGCACGGGCACCGGAGCATCACTCAACAGTCACCTACTCACTGGACCTAACCTGCTGCCGTCGCTTGCTGACACGTTGACTCGATGGCGGCGGCATCGCTACGTGTTCGCTGCCGATATCCAAATGATGTATCGGCAGATCCAGCTTCATCCAGATGACCGGGACCTGCAGCGGATCCTGTGGGGAGAAGAGGGCCAGATCCGCGAATACCAGCTCAACACAGTGACGTACGGCCTAGCGAGCGCGCCGTATCTCGCCATCCGCGTGCTGCGTCAGCTCGCGAACGACGAAGCCGACCGCTTCCCGCTGGGCGCCAACGTACTGCAGCATGACGTATATGTGGACGATATACTCACCGGAGCGGCCAGTCTGGAACCCACGTGCAGCTTGCTAGACCAGGTGGTCGCCCTCTGCACGGCGGGCGGCTTTCCACTAAGGAAATGGGCCGCCAACGACGATCGCCTCTTGAAGAAGATCCCTCGCGAACACCAACTGGGCACCACGACGGGCGCCCGACTGCCGACGGACGAACACTCGGTGCTGGGCCTCCGCTGGAACCCGAGGGATGACGCCTTCTCGCTGTCCGTGCGGCTGACATCGACCGTTCCACCCACAAAGAGATCCGTGCTTTCGCAAACCGCACGTCTCTTTGACCCGCTTGGCTGGCTGGCGCCGATCGTCGTGCGTGCGAAGCTGCTGATCCAGTCTGCCTGGTTGCAGCAGCTAGACTGGGACGCACCATTGGCCGGGGAGGACGCCGCCTTGTGGACCAGCCTCGAAGAGGAGCTGCCAGTGCTCGAGGACATCAGGTTGCCACGCTGGTTGCACCACGACGCTCCGCACAGTTCCTTGGAACTTCACGGATTTTCTGACGCCTCCGAACGTGCCTTCGCCGCCGTGGTCTACATCAGGGCTGAGACTGACGGAAGGCCGAGCGTAAGCTTGGTGGTCGCGAAAAGCAAGGTCGCACCATTGAAGCGTGTATCGCTTCCCCGCCTGGAACTCTGCGGGGCGGCCCTCTTAGCCAAACTAGCCGAACATGTCCGGTTTTCCCTGGGCCTGGAGAAGTCAGCGGTCCACCTGTGGACGGACTCCACAGTTGCGCTTGGCTGGATTCGAGGACACCCTGCAAGATGGACAACATATGTAGCGAATCGAGTCGCAGAGATCCACCGCGAAAACCAGGAGGCGAGATGGCGGCACATACCTGGTCAGGAGAACCCGGCAGACTGCGCCTCCCGAGGGATATCGCCCAGAGAGCTGCTGCGTCATCCGCTGTGGTGGCGGGGACCTGATTTCCTCTGCAGCCACCCGGACACTTGGCCGAGGGGCGTCGGCCTCTCAGATGAGACGAATCTCCCGGAGCAGCAACCTTCAACATGCCACGTGGTCGCCGAGGTGCGGGAACCTGCGGAGCTTTGCCGTTTCTCTAATCTTCGTCGTCTACTTCGCGTGTCGGCCTGGATCTGGCGCTGGAGGAGTCGGCAACGTCGCGCGGCAAGCGGCAAGGTTGCGCCTACGCTTCTGGAACCGGAGGAGCTGGAGATGGCACTATCCCGCTGGATCCGAGTGGCCCAAGCCTTGGGCTTCCCTTCAGAGCTGCGGGACATCCATGCCGGGAAGCCATTGTCTGCCAGGAGCCCGCTCCGCAAACTGGCTCCCATGTGCGACAAAGAGGACATCCTGCGGGTTGGCGGGCGGCTGAAACATGCTGTTTTAGACATCGACCAACGACATCCGATGATTCTGCCGCCGGAATCTCATGTCACTAACCTGATAATCGACGCCGCCCACAAACGCACTCTTCATGGAGGAGTCCAGGCCACCGTGAGCGACATCAGGCAGCGATTTTGGATCCCGCGAGCCCGCCAGCTGGTTCGCCGCCATATCCACCGCTGTCTTCCCTGCTTGTGATGGCGGGCGGCCACTCCGCAGCCGGTGATGGGCGATTTGCCGAGGACGCGCGTCACGCCGAGCCGACCATTTGAGCAGACCGGCGTGGATCTAGCAGGACCTGTCTGGCTCAGGACGACAAAGGGCCGCGGTCACAAAGCCTACAAAGGCTTCCTTGTTGTTTTTGTGTGTTTTAGCTCCCGCGCTGTACACCTGGAGGCCGTCAGCGATTACTCCGCTGAGGCCTTCCTCGCTGCCTTCCGCCGGTTCATATCACGACGGGGGCTGTGCACGGTCGTCCACAGCGATTGCGGCACGAACTTCGTGGGAGCGGACCGGCAGCTCAGGGACCTCTTCAAGGCGAACAGCCGCGAGGCCCAATCCATCATCGGACGCCTCGCAGATGAAGGAGTCCGGTGGCGATTTAATCCGCCGTCGGCTCCCCACTTCGGTGGCCTGTGGGAAGCGGCCGTCAAGGCCGTCAAGCACCACCTGCGGCGCACCATCGGCGAGGCCCGGCTCACCTTTGAGGAACTTTCCACGTTCCTCGCACAGGTCGAGGCCTGCCTAAACTCAAGGCCACTCGGGGCCTTGTCCGATGATCCGGACGACCTGGGCGCTCTAACGCCCGGGCACTTCCTGGTGGGAGGCCCTCTCACCGCCATCCCGGAGCCATCACTTTTGGAGGCCCCTTCCAACCGTCTCACCCGGTGGCGACTTCTCCAACAGATGCGGGATCACCTCTGGCAGCGATGGACCCGCGAGTACCTACAGGGGCTCACTCCGCGGCCCAAATGGTGGGCCACCCGGGGAGCCATCCGCAAAGGCCAGCTATGCCTCGTGAAAGGCGAGAGCACCCCGCCATGCCGGTGGCCGCTCGCCCGAATCACGCGTTTACACCCGGGAGAGGACGGGCAAGTGCGCGTGGTGGACATCCGCACCTCCGTCGGCGAGCTGACCCGGCCAGTGGTTAAAATCGTACCACTGCCGACGGCAGCCGCCACGGATGTAGGGCCACCCGCGTAGACCGCGTATCGCGAGTCCCATCGCGCCTGTAAATAATGTACATTATTGTAAATAGTCGTTTTCATCATGCTTAAATTCATATTTTACTACATTGCGTCCTCGCGTACTCACTCGTGAAATCTCGTCCTCCGTCGTATCTCCATGCTCTCACCACGTTGCACACGGGGTTCCTAACCTCGCCTGTCAACTCGCGAGCGCGCGCGCGACACCCCCGGTTCGCGGCCGCGATAACACACTATCAGATGCATTCCCCAGTAAACCCTAGACTCTTTCGTCGTTCGTATCCCGACGAGGCGGGCGGGATGTTGCGGATTAGAGAGAGAGAGAGAGATAGAGAGAGAGAGATAGAGAGATAGAGAGAGAGAAGGAGAGGGTGTGCTTATATGTGTGTGTGTAAGGTGCAACGCGGATGCACGTTCTCTTCGCAACGAGCGCGCAGCCGGTTGCGACAATTAACGCGCTCGTATTTGGCGCGGCGACACGCGCTTTCCGCCCGTGCGCCAATGGCACCACGGCGCGCCCCGCTATATCGCGTCGAAGCGCGCGGTTCGCGCGCTAGATATCACCGCCGTTTAATCGCTCACGAGTAACCGTTCCGTGGGCGAAAACAATAAACGAAGAAAACAAACGGCTTTGTCCTCCGACTTTCGAGAGGATTCGATATCTTTATATTACAAAATCACAAATACGGTGATTTTGTCTCAGAATCTTCTCGAAGGTCAGCGGGATAAAGACCGTTTGTTCGGCGCCTTTTCCTCGCGCTCGCACTCGTCTTGTCGACTTCTACACGCACAGACCGAGATTAGTACGCTTTCGCTTTTCTTTCGCTTTTTCACAAGCACTTTCGATCGTTCTATCGATTGCACTTCTTGCAATCGTCGTGCGCTTTTCTGTCGCTACTTTCGAACAACATTAACGCACTTTTGTATGTAGTTCTGTAAATATATTCTCGTCGTGTGAAATTTATCTTCTTCTTTTTTTGTGCCGTGCTGTGCTGTCTCCTTTGTCTAACTCGCTCGCGCACTGACCGCGCTTCACTTGCCACGATATTGCACAATTTATATGAATGTAAATATATATGAATATGTATATATATGAATATGTATATATATGAATATGTATATATATGAATATGAATATATATGAATATGTATTTATATGAATGTAAATATATATGAATATGTATATATATGAATATGTATATATATGAATATGTATATATATGAATATGTATATATATGAATATGTATATATATGAATATGTATATATATGAATATGTATATATATGAATATGTATTTATATGAATGTAAATATATATGAAAATGTATTTATATGAATATGTATATATATGAATATGTATATATATGAATATGTATTTATATGAATATGTATTTATATGAATATGTATATATATGAATATGAATATATATGAATATGAATTATATATGAATATGAATTATATATGAATATGAATTATATATGAATATGAATATATATGAATATTTATATATATGAATATGTATATATATGAATATGTATATATGTATATACATATTCATATAAATACATATTCATATAAATACATATTCATATATATACATATTCATATATATACATATTCATATAAATACATATTCATATATATTTACATTCATATAAATACATATTCATATATATACATATTTATATATATTCATATTCATATATAATTCATATTCATATATAATTCATATTCATATATATTCATATTCATATATATACATATTCATATATATACATATTCATATATATACATATTCATATATATACATATTCATATATATACATATTCATATATATACATATTCATATATATACATATTCATATATATACATATTCATATATATACATATTCATATATATACATATTCATATATATTTACATTCATATAAATACATATTCATATATATTCATATATATTCATATTCATATATATACATATTCATATATATTCATATTCATATGCAGGGCCGGCAACTTATATATGGAGTGTGTGGAGGATTCCACACTTGGATTAATCTGAGTGTGGAAATTCCACACTCGGAATTTTACCAATTTATTCTAAAATTTTAAAATTATTTAGGAATTGCGACGAAAGCTACCGCCATAGACTATAACATTATATGATAGAGGTAGAGGGCGTTAGATGTGCGTGTGGCAAAACGTCTCTGTAGGCGTCTCATTGTTCATGTCCGAATTGATGTCCTTTCCTCTTAAGTCCGTACAGTTCGTGACGAAACTCCTATTGACCTGAGATCGCGGTTCTTCCCCTAACCCAACAAAATATATCTTTCTTTGTCACTCATCATGGACCATGGACAAATTTGTAATAAGAGAAAGAGACAGAAAGCAAGAGCCACCAAATTCTATAGTTTCGAAGCCGAGCTATTCAAGCAGTAAGATAGAGATAGTTGATAGTTCGAAGTCGGAGTTAGAAATCACGGAAGCAATAAATTATAGCGACACTCAACAAAACCCAGACAAAGAAAATTTTGCGTCTAAAAAGGCATTAAACAAAAGTATGTATGTTTGTTTTGAGTAAAATGCAATTTTTTGTATAAATATATTTAAATAGTTAATAAGTTTGGTACTTATTTTAAAATATAACATTTTTATAGTATTAAAATATTAGAATTTAATTATAATTATTAATTAAAAAATTAAATATTAAAAAATAATTTCGAAATCTTATTTAGATGCATTAATTATAAAATTGTCTTAAAATTAAAAGTATTTAGAAAAAACGTAAACAATATATTGTTATTTTATAGATAATAAAAACCATTATCTTTTGCAAGATGGCAAAACCTATACAAATGGCTAGAATTTAATTCAGAGGGTAAAGCAATCTGTAAAGTATGCTCAGAAGCAGTGAGCAAAAATCTATCAAATTTAGATAGCCGTGCTATACGCTCCGTTGAATCATTTGTCACGAATGGCTTTAATTGTTGGAAGAATGCGCTAGATCGCTTTAATAAGCATGAAACAAGCAGTTTTCATAGAAAATCATTTGTAGCATTACAAAACTTACAAGATAAGTCTATTGTTGAGTATATTTCTCATGCAAAAGCTAAAGAAATGGCTGATTCTCGAGTCGCATTACTAAAGATATTTAGCACTGTAAGTGTTTTAGCACAACAAGGTATAGCCTTCCGAGGAAACAATAATGATGAATATTCAAATCTTATCAAATTTTTGAAAATGAGAGCTGAAGACGTCCCAGAATTAAAGTGGTTGCTAAGTAAGCCAGTAGGTAGTTATAAGTGGTTGCATCACGATTACGTGAATGAAATGTTGGAGATGATGGCACATGCAGTCATAAACGTATATATAACAGAAATAAAATCCGCGCAATATTATGCTATTATTGTGGATGAAACATCGGATATATCCAGATTAGAACAAGTTTCTATTAACTTTCGAATTACATTGCCGGATTTCATTATAAAAGAAATATTCTTAGGTTTTTATGAAACTAGTAACACAAAATCGGAAATGCTTCTAAATATCATAAGAGATGTCTTATTACGATATGGATTAGATGTTATGAAATTAAGAGGGCAATGTTTTGACGGCGCCGCAAACATGAGCGGAAAATGTTCTGGTGTATAAACACTAATTAGAAAGATGGAATCAAGATCTCTTTTTGTTCATTGTATGGCACATACAATACGTTAAATCTGGTCGCTCAAGATGCTATGAAGAACATAGAAATGATTAACAACTTTCTTGGAGTAGCCAAAGATATGATAACCTTTATTCGCGATTCTCCAAAATGAATTGCAATATTTAAAGATTTACAGGCGACATGGAAGGAAAATCTACCGACTCTATCACCGTTTTGTCCAACAAGGTATTACTCTATTAATTATATTTATAATCTATAATAAAATGAGTAAAAAAACTAAATTACGCACAAAATAATAATTTAAAGTTATGGATGTTGATTTAAGAATCTTAGCATCTTTTTATTGTAAATATTTTTACATTTTAATTAATTACATTGAACAAAACATTTCTTTTTTTTCCAAATTCTTTGTCAATATTGCTAGATTTTAGAAATTAATTAAATATTTAATTTTTTATAGATGGTGTATAAGAATGAAATCTTTAAAAACATTGGCTACTAACTATGAGCAAATGTTATTTTTTGATGAAATATCTACAAACAAATCAGAAGTTAGCAGTAAAGCTAATGGATTTTTAAAATATTTAGAAAGTTTCGAATTTTATTTCTGCTTACTAAATTCTATCCAAGCATTGGAGAAAATTGAAATTTTAAATACGCAATTACAAAAAACTGATTTTGTAAACTGAAATTTGTATGAATCACATGAAAAAGCCATATTAGAGTGTCTTGTAGAAATGAGACAATCTGGTTTCGATGCCTTATGGGAAAAAGCGACAAATGAAGCAAAAAAACTAAATTTAAAAGAACCTTGCAGCCGGAAGTCCAGCTGACACGGATGCAGGCCCCAGTCTTCAAGATCCCGAAGAGGAAGCCGGAGACAACGACGACCGGGAAACAAATGGACTGCGCAGGAGATGACAGCCCAGATACAGCAGCAAAGGTCGAGATAAAGAGATCGGCCGCTGCAGATTTTTTTTAAGGTAACTAAAGTGTTGCAAGACAATAAGTTACCGACAGCCGACGGTCGGTAACTAACCGACCCGAAAACACTTAGCAAGTCAAGCCGGACACATTACCGACGGACGATAAGTGACCGACCGTAAGGTCGACACAAAACCTGACCGACTTACCGACCGAGCACAGTCGGTAAGGTTACCGATACTCAGGGTTACCATCAATGGTACTTACCATTGATGAGGATAAGAATAATAGATTTAGTTTATTATTTAATCTTTATGTTATTATTAATATTAATTGCGATAGAATAAGCGTTTGTTAAACTGTTAGCGGTAAGCGCGAACAATATAATATAATATTTAGGTTTAAGACGTTTGTGCGCAATTATAGGAGGCGCTGGCGTAAGGAGCTCGCCATCTTGCAGAGTGGGGGCTCGCGCCTATAAAAGGAGAGCCGAGAGAGGGACCGAGGCTCATTGCTCTCGCGACCACCGCCGTGTACGCATGAGTCCAGTCGTGCGATTAACCAAAGAATACTTTTATTTTATTTGTACGCAGTCTTTATTTTTGTTTTTGGAAGTGACGGGAGAATTATAGTTTTATATTTTATTAAATAAATATTTTATATTTATAATATAAAACGAGTGTCCGTTCATTTGATCCATTAACGAAATCCTGTGCGCGGAGACGTCTTCGGTGAATCCTGGACAGATCCTGAGGCATAGACGGGAAGCCGCCACATCCTGGTGATTCCTGAAATAATAATTAATACGATTAATTATTTAACAACGCGTGTGACGCGAGTGTTGCGTCATTTCGTATGACGAACAAAGGTGACAGTTGGATGACGTCATCTTGTGCCTTTGTCTCTGACAAAGGAAGCTACGCAGTACAGCGGGCATCGAAGCAGTAAAGGTGCTCATCTGCAACAGGGGTCCTCATCCTGGGGATCCATAAATCTTGTCAGGAGACAAGGTAAACCAAGTAGCAGTGGTGACCATCTGGAACAGGGGTTCTCATCCTGGGGATCCAGTGGTCCCGTCTGTGGATCGGATAGACAACGCAGCAGCGGTACTCATCTGGCGAAGGGGTTCTCATTCCGGGGATCCAGAGATCTTGTCCGTAGTCTAGAGAAACGGACTGGCGACCGTGTTAAAGGTAGGAAAACTGCCTAATTCACATAACTCCCGAACTCTCAAGACCCATCGTCCGGTCACAGTATTATTGTACTAGTCTGCGGGGAATTTGATACCGTAACCGCGAATCCTGTTTTGGAAACGAAGTCCGGTGTCCCGTGTCTGTGGGAATATCGCGCGGTAAAGTAACATAACCCAGTAGAAAAAATATAATTGGCAAATCGTATTTCTTTCGAATTGGCGAAACCAATAGTATTTCCCTTTCGAATTGGCGACCGTGACAGGACGTTGCTAACCAAGTGTCGTGAGTGCTTTACGAATACGTGTTCACGCGGTGAAGTCGAGTAGCGAGCGTGACGAAATAACCGTGTTCGATCGTGCGTAGCGATACGGCAATTGTTAACGGTAGAGCCTGATACGTGGACATAGTAATAATGACCGACAAAGACGAGAGAGAGTGTGAGGAGAGAGCGAGCGAGATCGCTACGAAAATCCCGGGACCGGTGAAGCATTCGCCGATTCGTGAGGAAAATATCGCGAAACTCGTAACCGGAAGTCAAAACGAGAGTGCGACGGACGCGAACGAGGACGCGAATGATAAGATTACGTCGCGATATACGGAAGTACGCGAAAAGGTAACGACGCGTTCGAAGTCAACGTTGAGCGCGGAAGAGATGTTGGGTGTTAAGTGCGCGGAAGTTGATATGCTGCGTGCACAGTTAGACAAAGTGTCAAGTAGGTTAGGAAGGATGATGACAGAGTCGTCCAATACAATTCCAAAGTCACGAGTCGATAAGGAAGGAAGGGACTTGACCGACGGATACGTCGGTAAAGTCGATAACTACCAAACCGATCCAACAGTCGGTAAGGTAGGAACTGACCGTATCATGCGAGTCAGGCAAGGCATGGTCGGTAACCCATCGACGGATGATAAGTTATCGACACTGTTGAGGTCAATTAGTAACCGACTAGACGCGATTGAGGCTCGAGGTAAAGGAAACGCGACCGAAGCGAGACGCGCCGAGACTAACAGGGTCCGCGACACAACGTCGAGCGATGAAGAGGTTTCCAGGGGTCCTTTCGTAACTATAGGTGAAAATACGATCGTACGAGCTAAGTTACCGAGGGGGGGTTGGTTGAAGAACCCATTCGAGGAACTAAAGTTCACCAGGAGGAATGACGCGCAGAATCCTATTAAGTTCCTACGGAAATTCGAGAATATCGTAAAGTACGAGGGGGTAGACGAGCGTGACCAGCTCTATTACTTTGGTAGGTGCATGCGTGGCGCGGCAGCCAGCTGGCATGAAATCCGCGATCCCGACGATATAGTGGACGCGAAAGAAGCGTTCAGAGACTATTTTTGGGGCGAGGAACAACAAGCGCGATTCCGCGAAGAGGTATACAACGGAAAGTATAAATACGACTCCGCGATCTCGATGTCGGAATACGCG
The DNA here is from genome assembly GCF_030444845.1 of Prenolepis imparis. NCBI lineage: Eukaryota > Metazoa > Arthropoda > Insecta > Hymenoptera > Formicidae > Prenolepis > Prenolepis imparis. The sequence goes on along the minus strand of NW_028141448.1, from coordinate 16,813 downwards.
TTGAACGTATCCAAGCAAGCCAAATACTTGTCACCGCCAATGGCGGATCACGAAGTCATTAGATGCGTAAAAAGGCATTTTGGCGAAACCGTAGCTAGGGAGATTAGACCGACTACGGTAAAAACAGTCGAAGAGTTTATAAAACTACTAGACGAATTAGATTACGAGCGTAAAAGGATACAAGCGCAGAAACCGCGTACCGAAACGCCGAAAATTAAATCCGAATATCCAAATAGGGATCGGGTAAACAACAAAAGGTTCGCAAACACGAGTGAGCGAAACCAAACGAGCGCGAAACCCAATACGGGTTATCAAGCTAATAACGCGAAACGCGAAAATACGGAACATACGCCAGATACCGCGAAAACTTCAGAACCAAGAGAAAGTGTCGGTAAAATGGGCAATAAAGGGGTCAACAAATACGACAAGAGCGCCGGTAATAAAGCGTTCAAACAAGTGTCGGTAAAAAACGATCTTGCTCAGCGAAAACAAGTAGCGACTATCGATACGAGGGAAGAGACGAGCGAAGCGGAGGACGACGTAGAACCCGATAAGAAAATCGCGATTATGAGAACGAAGGAAATAATTCGCGAAGTAGACGATCTATCTAAGGAAGATCAAGGAAAAACCAACGCGAGGGCGATGCCGTACGCGGAGGTAAAGATAGGGGACGTGTCGGTAAAAACGTTAATCGATACCGGGGCACAGATATCCGCGATAACTAAAGCTTTATACGACACGTTAAACCAAAGAAAGATCCCAATGAGGATCATACCGATAAGGAAATTTTCCTTGGTAGGAGCGTTCTCCGACCGAGGACAGCCAATCGCGAACCGAGTACAGTTGACTTTCCTTTTAACGGGTAGAGAATTCACTTACGAGGTATACGTGGTTAGGAACTTGTCTTACGACATGATATTAGGGCATGATTTCTTGTCCGAACAAACCGCGACTTTACGATGCGACGTAAGCCGGTTTACATTAGACTTTCCGGAAGGAGAGGAACCGATTGTCGAATTAAACGCGATAGACATAGACACCGCGGAAAGACAATTAAATATTATAATTGAAAACAACGGCGAGTTGTTCGAAGACGTGATAGGGTGCGTAACGCATTACCGACACGAGATAAAAATGATTTCGGAAAAGCCGTTTAAAACGAAACTATATCCTGTGCCGGAGGTACACAGAGATCGGGTGCGCGAACACTTAGCGGAACTCGAAGATCAGGATATAATCGAGAAAGCCACGACTCAGTATATAAACCCAGTCGTGATAGTAGTGAAGAAGTCTGGTGACATTCGACTTTGCGTAGATGCGCGCGAGTTGAACAAACGAATGACCAACGACCACGAACAACCTCCGACGATCGACGAAGTATTTCGCCGAATAGGCAATAAAAGTTACTTTACGACGTTGGACGTGGCCAAAGCGTTCTGGCAGATACCGTTAACCGCGGAAAGCAAGCGATACACCGGATTTATGTTCGACAATAGATCGTACGTCTTTAAACGTTTACCTTTCGGGCTGAAAACAGCGGGGGCTTCGTTTACGCGAGCTATGCGAGCGGCGATAGGGGACGAATGCGATGCGTTTACCATCGTATATCTAGACGACATACTGATCGCGTCGAATACTATAGAAGAACACTTGTTCCATGTGAACTATGTGCTCGAGAAATTGCGCAGAGTAGGGTTTAGATTGAACCGCGACAAATGCGAATTTCTCCGAACCGAAATAACTTTTCTGGGACACACGTTCGATAACGTGAAGGCAGAAATGAACGAAAGTACGAAAAACGCGATTAGAAACTTCGAGAAACCCAAAAATAAGAAAGCCATTCAAGCTTTCCTGGGACTCGTAAACTGGGATCGTCGTTTTGTGCGAAATTTGTCCAAATTGACAAAACCTCTCGAGAACTTACTAAAGAAATCGATAAAATTCCTATGGACCGAAGAAACGCAACAGGCGTTTGAGGCGATTAAACGAGCGTTCGAGGAAGTGGATAGTTTATTCGTAATTCGTCCGGGAATGAAATTTGGTATTTACGTCGACGCGTCCAAGTACGGACTAGGCGCGATGCTTTACCAATACAACGACGATAAATCGGAGGAAAAATTCACGGTAGCCTATGCGAGCCGTAGCCTGAAGGGGGCTGAATTAAACTATACGGTAACAGAGATAGAATGTCTCGCATTGGTGTGGGCGCTTAGAAAATGGCACACTACGTTGCTAGGCCGACACGTTAGAGTTCACTCCGATCATCGGGCGTTAAAGTTTGTAGGAGCATGCGCGGACGACAGTTCGCGAATCGCGAGATGGATGTCGTTTCTCAACGAATTCCAGCTCGAAGTAATACACGTACCGGGAAAAGAAAACAAAATCGCGGACACACTGTCGCGAAATAATGTTAAAAACGGTTACGTAAAGAAGGAGGAGAAAACTAAGCGTATCGCAGCGATAAGCAAACCGAACGACGATACCGAAACGTCAAATTGGTGCGAGATCATTGCGGAAGCGCAACGGGCGGACGAGGAACTGTTAGAGCAAACTCGCGAACGTCCATACAATTTTCAAGAACGCGAAGGTTTAATTCGATTAAATAAAACAGGCGGAGATCGTGTAATTGTACCAGAGTCCATTAAATGGAAGATTGTAGATAGGGTACATAATTACCTACTGCATTTTGGTACCGACAAAGTTACCGACTTCGTAGAACGATACATGTCGATATTAAATTTAGAGCGCGTGGTACGAGACGTAGTAGCGTCCTGTGAAGCGTGTCAAGCCACGAAATACTATACCCGACCGACGAGGGGTACCGAGTATTATACATTACCAGAGAGACCTGGCCAAGTAATATCTTTGGATCTATTTGGACCATTGCCGCAAACTCCACGCGGAAACAAATACATACTGGTCCTAATGGATCAGTTTTCTAAATTAACGCGACTCTTTCCGTTAAAAAATCAGAAATTAGACTCCATAATGGATTGCTTGCAATTAGAGTATTTTCCAACAGTCGGTATACCGGACGAAATACTTACCGACAACGCGGGTCAGTTTATAACGAATAGATGGCGAGAGTTCGGGACGGAAATAGGGTTTTCCATCCGAAAAACGTCGCCATATAACCCTCAATCGAACCCTGTCGAGAGGGTTATGCGAGAATTAGGCCGAATTATTAGGCTATATTCGCACGAGAAACAAACAGGATGGGACAAGATCGTCAAACGCGCGGAGATAACAATCAACGCAACGACACACCGAAGTACGGGTTACCGACCGGTGGATCTACATCCTAACTACGAAGACGCACTGCATATCGATCCTAGATTCGAATCACAGCGCAACATCGATGACGAAGAGGAGGACATCGATCAAGACGAGGAGGAAGAAGATCTTGAAGGAAAGATCCACAAGGCGGCCGATACACTCAAAAAGAGGGCTGACCAAAGGAAAACGCAAACCGACAAGCACGGAGAGGCTAAGCCATTCAATCCGGGCGACAAGGTTTGGCTGAAACTACATAGAAGGAGCGATGCCAGTCGACGGTTGACTAAAAAGATCCATCTAGTCTTCGAAGGTCCATACACCGTACGACAGGAGGTACGTCCAAACGCTTACGTGTTGGAGGACGAGGAGGGGAACAGTCTAGGAACGTTCAACTCCAGACAATTGAAACCGCACCGCGAGGCAAAACTAAAGCCCGAGATGCAAATAAACATGTTGACAACCGATAAACCAGTCGGTAAAATTCAGCATAAAGAAATCAACAGATTTATCAACGATCTAAGAGGTCAAGATGAAGCAACAAGGGAGGAGGAACTTACCTGGAGCGAGCCGGATGGAAACTCAACGCCGATAGATGTGGAAATCACGGACGACGAAGCAGAAACGTCAACGGTCAGCCAGGAAGTCAGCCAGAAATCCCTGAAAAGAAAAAGAAGAGAAAAGATTAGCGAAAAAGGGATGCGCCATATATCGAGAATAACCAACTTGATATACGGAAACAAACAAATTCCATTCACGATGGGTCTAGTAGAAGGTCAAATAATGAAGATCTTGATGGATACACGTGGGGAATTCAATGTTATCACTAAGAAAGCAGTCCAACGGATTGAAAGTGATGGACACATTTTGGAGAGGATTAAAACTCCAAAAAACATCCCAGCTTATCTTAAAAGAGAGAAGAAGATAAAAATCCGAACTGTTCCAATTAAAATGGAAGCATACGGAAAACAGTTAAGAATCGAAGCGATGATCCTCGAAGGAGACGAACCATGTCTTATGATCGGGAGGATTACGCGTAGAGAACTTGCCAAAAATCTCAACAAGAGCATAGGTGCATCAATCGACTCACAATATGCTCTAACGAGGTGGAATGAACACTTATCTTTGGAGTCCAGGGTAGCAGACAGCCACGGTGACCAGAAGGATGATCAGGAACCCAGAAGCAGCCAAGCTGACCAGAAGGATGATCATAAACCTGAGGGAAGCCAATGTCAACCCCATAACGAAGGACGACCCAAAATAAGACAAAGTGTGCGCGAAAATAGTTTTCGTGTGCGCGAAAGCAGAGAAAATCCGATTCAATCGGAAATCCATATTCCCGACAGTGCAAAAAGTGCATGCGTTGCGGGAAATCCCCAATTTAGGGATAATCCGAATCAGAATAAAGACTTCGGCAAAGACTTGAAAGACAGTCATAAAGACTCTAAACTTAGTCTTAAGAAACCGAAACTGTCCGAAGTTAATCGGAATTTAACTTTAAGTCACCTAGATTTAAGGTACCATGTCGAAAAGTCACTAGATTCTAGTGATAAGATAATTATAAAACAAGAATCGACCAATGAAGTCGAAATAGTCGATGTATTAACGAATTCATCGTCAAAATCAACATTTTCAACACCTATCGATAACGAGATAGAGAGCGGTGCAATGGCGATGCTAAGTACCCAAAAGTTGAACAAGTTACTTCAGAATACAGAAAAAGGCAAAATTTTCAAAAATTTACCTAAATTTAATGAAGTTACTAGGGAAAAATCACTAGAATCTAGTGAAAATTCACAAATTAATAATAATAGGACAGGAATATACGTTTCCGAAGAGAAATATTCCAACAATTCGCTAACAATAAAGAAAATAGCGGATAACAGCGTTAATAATACTAATTTAGCGTTTAAGAATATAGAAATTAGTTCAAACTTTAGTAATAAGGTAGAATTAAACGAGAAATCGCGAGAAACAGCGAAAAATACGATTTCCTCAAAAGTTACTAGCCTAGGGGAAAATATTAATCGGATTACCAATGAAAGAAAGACTTTCGAACACACCAAGGATAGATGGCAGACGGACAGCGACCGCAGCAACATGAAAACAAGCCCTGAGGTCAAGATCCAATATGGCCGTACCTCAATGTCAGCTGAGACATCGTGCTGTGCAATAGTTAGTCGATACAAGCAGTTATTAAACAAAATGCAGAAGAGCGAGGCAGTAAACGAGTTTTACAAGGAAGAAGACGGACAATACGACCGTGTACTTCAAGCAGTAAAACTGAAGGGCGTCAAGAGACGACGCGATATGAGGATGCAGATGCTGAAAAGATTTGCAGACACGGAGGGGGAATACGAGAAGTATACACCCGTAGAAATCGACCAAGTGATTGAAGCGGAAAGCGAGAAGATCAACAGGGTCAACGCGATGGTTATATCAGCCATAAAGGCGCAAGGATTGTCAAAGACATATTTTGACAAGACGCTGCTAAAGGATGACGACGGAGAGGACCTTTTTGAAATACAATCCATCATCGAGGTAAAATTCCTCAAAGTCGAGGCAGAAAAAGCAAAACCAATAAGCGCGGAGTTCATCATAGATGAAGGTAAATTGCTCAAAAATGTAAAAATTTTGAGCGGAAATACTAGCGAGGCCGATAAAGTATTATCCATCGAGGACTCGGCGGATAACAGCGCGGAGGATAAGCTGCCAGAAACGAGACCGAGCCAAGATATAATACAAGACGACCCGAACAAAATAAAGCTGATTAGCAACGTCAAAATAAAGGACGCAAAACCCAAACCGAAGAAGTTATCTTTGGAGGAGATAGAGAGAATGTTCCATCAGACAAAGGAAGAGGATAAAGAAAATCTTCCATATAAAAAGAAGAAGCTATCCGAAGCCTGCATAACTGAACAACCTCAGCAAAATAAAGAGCCTTGCCGTTCAACAAGTTCACGACAAAGCCCTTTACGGGGGGCAATGCAGCCGGAAGTCCAGCTGACACGGATGCAGGCCCCAGTCTTCAAGATCCCGAAGAGGAAGCCGGAGACAACGACGACCGGGAAACAAATGGACTGCGCAGGAGATGACAGCCCAGATACAGCAGCAAAGGTCGAGATAAAGAGATCGGCCGCTGCAGATTTTTTTTAAGGTAACTAAAGTGTTGCAAGACAATAAGTTACCGACAGCCGACGGTCGGTAACTAACCGACCCGAAAACACTTAGCAAGTCGAGCCGGACACATTACCGACGGACGATAAGTGACCGACCGTAAGGTCGACACAAAACCTGACCGACTTACCGACCGAGCACAGTCGGTAAGGTTACCGATACTCAGGGTTACCATCAATGGTACTTACCATTGATGAGGATAAGAATAATAGATTTAGTTTATTATTTAATCTTTATGTTATTATTAATATTAATTGCGATAGAATAAGCGTTTGTTAAACTGTTAGCGGTAAGCGCGAACAATATAATATAATATTTAGGTTTAAGACGTTTGTGCGCAATTATAGGAGGCGCTGGCGTAAGGAGCTCGCCATCTTGCAGAGTGGGGGCTCGCGCCTATAAAAGGAGAGCCGAGAGAGGGACCGAGGCTCATTGCTCTCGCGACCACCGCCGTGTACGCATGAGTCCAGTCGTGCGATTAACCAAAGAATACTTTTATTTTATTTGTACGCAGTCTTTATTTTTGTTTTTGGAAGTGACGGGAGAATTATAGTTTTATATTTTATTAAATAAATATTTTATATTTATAATATAAAACGAGTGTCCGTTCATTTGATCCATTAACGAAATCCTGTGCGCGGAGACGTCTTCGGTGAATCCTGGACAGATCCTGAGGCATAGACGGGAAGCCGCCACATCCTGGTGATTCCTGAAATAATAATTAATACGATTAATTATTTAACAACGCGTGTGACGCGAGTGTTGCGTCATTTCGTATGACGAACAAAGGTGACAGTTGGATGACGTCATCTTGTGCCTTTGTCTCTGACAAAGGAAGCTACGCAGTACAGCGGGCATCGAAGCAGTAAAGGTGCTCATCTGCAACAGGGGTCCTCATCCTGGGGATCCATAAATCTTGTCAGGAGACAAGGTAAACCAAGTAGCAGTGGTGACCATCTGGAACAGGGGTTCTCATCCTGGGGATCCAGTGGTCCCGTCTGTGGACCGGATAGACAACGCAGCAGCGGTACTCATCTGGCGAAGGGGTTCTCATTCCGGGGATCCAGAGATCTTGTCCGTAGTCTAGAGAAACGGACTGGCGACCGTGTTAAAGGTAGGAAAACTGCCTAATTCACATAACTCCCGAACTCTCAAGACCCATCGTCCGGTCACAACCTAAATTGCCTCGCACTCGTAGAGCTCCGAAACGTTTTGAAACAGCAGATGTCCACGTATTTAAATCTGTTGACGAATATTATCAAAAGAATTTTAATGAAATATACGATTAATTGATTTTTTCATTAAAAGAAAGATTTAATTCCGAAACAATGACATTTTTAAATATATGCGAAAGTTTTATTACATGTAAAGTCAGTGATTCGACTCCTATTGTAGAATTTTACAAAGATGACTTTGAGAAAGAAAAATTGAAACTTCATGACATGTTTCTTGACATTGTCAAACAAAGAAAAGTCGCAATTACTACTTTGAAAGATGTCATAAAATTTTTAAAAGAAAATTTGCCTCAATGTGAATTGATTAGTGAGTTTTCCAAATTAATTAGGATTTTGCTCACAATCCCGACAACGTCATGCACTGCTGAGCGGTCGTTTTCAACTTTGCGAAGGTTAAAAACGTATTTAAAATCAACGATGTGGCAAAGTCGCTTAAATAGCATTGCAATCCTCCACGTTCATCGCAATGTAACTGAAAATTTAGATTTGAACGAACTTGCAAATAGATTTATATGCGCAAATGCAATTAAACGATCAACGTTTGCAATAGTAAACAGCAATAAAAGATAAGATAAATTTTATTTATTGATATGAATTCTATGAATAAAAAGATTTAAACTTGTCTTGCACTAATATATATATATATTACTATAATATTGTCATATATTTCATTGATTTTTCAATGTTCGATAAATCAAAGAATAAGAATATTGTTACAGTTTTTTTGGCTCTCCCTCCTCCACCCCTTTCGACCTAACTTAACCGATAGCAGAACTTCACACTCGCAATTTTATTAAGTTGCCGGCCATGTTCATATGTATACATATTCATATATATACATATTCATATATATACATATTCATATATACACATATTTATATATATACATATTCATATATATACATATTCATATATACACATATTCATATATATACATATTCATATATATTCATATTCATATATAATTCATATTCATATGTATCCATATTCATATAAATGCATATTCATATATATACATATTCATATATATACATATTCATATATATACATGTTCATATATATACATATTCATATATATACATATTCATATATATACATATTCATATATATACATATTCATATATATTCATATTCATATATAATTCATATTCATATGTATTCATATTCATATATATCCATATTCATATATATACATATTCATATATATACATATTCATATATATACATATTCATATATATACATATTCATATATATTCATATTCATATATATTCATATTCATATATAATTCATATTCATATGTATTCATATTCATATATATCCATATTCATATATATACCCAGATAGCAAAATGTTAGCAGTATGTCGGCAGTATGACAGCAGATCTAATCATGACTTTACAGCAGATTCCTATCCACTGTGTCCGGAATTGATGATATTCCGCTAGCATAGTTAGTAAGCAAAATCTGACAGCAGATTGGCGGCAGAAACCGAGCAGATCTGCACATATAGTTTGATGGCAGATTGGCAACAGAAACCGAACAGATCTGTCAAACGCAATCTAATAGCAGATTGGCGGCAGAAATCGAGCAGGATCTGCACAATTCCTTGCCATTTGAATATATAAGTATAATAAAATTCAATATTTTTCGATGAATATAACAAATGCATAAGACGTGTTATCCGCTACTTATAATTTTTTTTTTCATAAATATGATATTTAATGTATAACATATTATATTGTATATAGTTATATCTCACATAGCAATTTTAAATGTTCAATTTAATCTATTAATTAAATTAATAAAATAAATTGTAAAAATAATTAAATTTATATAATTTATAAAATTTAAGATATAATTTATATGAGAATTAAATTCTGCTTTATGCTTTAAAAAAGAAAGTAAATGGATAATTTTTCATGTATATCCTATTGATTCTAATAAGTTTAATATTCTCATGTTAGACTTGTCAGATATCAAAAATTAAACTGATAGAAAAATATACTTTTGATCTTTTATTAATAGCCACGACTTGCAGACTTTATATATATTTTTAACAGAAATTTGATTGCGAGAAAATACATCACATAGCAGTAGGTGAAGGAACTATTAAATAACTGCAAAATGCAGATCCTGTTGTCAATTTGCCATCAGATTGGAGTGTGTGAAGTTGGCACCCCTATGTTATGCTATCATAGTTCTGTTAAGAGTTCTGAGTTATTTAGAACCATAGGAAGAGTTCTTGATAATTTTTAGAAATAGTTCCGGTCATTATGATAATGAAAATTGACTTTGAAAAATGGGGGTGCCAACTTCACGATTTTTTTACACATTGAGTTCCAATAGTTCTGAGCTTAATTTTAAAACTCTTTTGAGTAGATCTATAGTTCCTGATACTTTTTTTAAAGAATTCTGCAGTTTTTAGATAAAAAGAAATACTTAAAAAAAAATTTTTTATGTTTTAAAATTTGATTTTAAAATACCATAGTTCTGGGATATTTCTATTATTATTTTATTGATTTCGAAGAGTTCTCTGCAATTAAAAATAATTTATATCCAAAAATGAAAAAATTCTACACTTTAAACGAAATTTAAAAAACCAGTTAAAAATAACACGTATCTTCTTACTCCGTCACCCGATTGGATTGACTCATAAGACTTTTCGTCAACACTCGTCGAGAACTGTCCAGAACTCCAGTCAGAACTAATCGGAACTATGAAAAAATTTTCTACCTCGAAACTTGGAAAATTTTCAATAACCGTTCAAATATATCTGACATCTTGCAAACCGTTGGTCCGATCGCATTAACCCATAAGACTTTTCCTCAACATTCGTCGAGAACTGTCCAGAACTCCAGTCAGAACTAATCCGAACTCTTAAAAAATTTTCGACCTCTTTAAATATATTTTTAAAAAATTTTAATATATTAAAAAAAAAAATTATTTATTTTGCACATATTGTGTGTGGTGTATAAATTAGTTTAGGTAAAACAACATTTTTTTAAATCATCTAATTTCTTTTCATTTTATTCGGATATATTGATAACGAATTTCGGTTGCTTTTGAGTAACTGTAGTCGATTTGCGCGTATAAGATAAGATGGTCAAAAGCGCGCCGCGAGAATAAGTCAAAACACGCGGCATCGCTTTATTTTTTGTTCTGTCCTTATATAAGGACTTCCAGTAGGTGCAGAAATCACTCGATCGAGAGCTTCCGTCGTGTTACGTGAATTCTTAAGTGATTGATGTGATATATTTGAAAAGATATATAATAAGTGATATATTTAGAAATAGATATATATTAATATATATAACAAGTAATATATATATAACAAGTAATATATATTTGAAGACAGATATTTGAGAAAAAAAGGTAAAAAAAAAATTAATTAACTTGGTATGTTAAAAATCACTATTTATTAACAATAATTAATTATTCGTCTTTATTATTAAGTCAAATCAGGCAGTCATCTTATGATTCTTCTTGAAGTTTTTCCTAATGCTTTGACTCGTTAAATTTGTCTAATAGTAGATATATACAAAAAAATAAGGAATAAACTATGAATAAGTTTACTAATAAAATTCGAAAAATGTATATGTTATAATGAATATCCGAAAATTTGCATTTAATATTTGTTTATTGTTCGTTTATTCAGTATATATCCATTTCAAGAAAAATATTGTTTTTAATTTGATAGTTCTAAATTAAAATAAAAATACATTTTTGCAACGTTTGTAATATTATGAAAAATTTTAATGAATTAAGAAATATTTTATTTTTGTGAATCTTATTAAAAAATAATATCGTCAAAAATTTTGTCATTTGTTGATATGATAAATAATATTGATTAAGGGTGCTATAAATATTACAACTAATAAATTTTAAAAAGTTCTAAAAGCTACAAAGAATTTTGAAAGATTTGTTATCGGTTAAAATAACTTTTATATTGAGATTTTGCAGAAGAACGTCAGACAAAAACAAAGAGAAAGAGAAAGAAATATAAAATTACTGTTTGATTTTACTTAGAATTATTATTTAATTATTCAAATAATAATTAATGCTATTGACTAATTATTTTAATATATTTAATACTTAGTATTTAATTATTATATTTAATATTTAGTAGTAAGAGAAGATGTACGACGTCGAAAAATTATTGAAGATATTAACAGATCCCGTTTATAGAGCGATTGACGAAAATGGAAAAGTTTTTCCTCCTTCTAATAAAATATATGCATTAATTGAAATGGCTATGGATGGTGATCCGAAAGCAAAACATGTGTATACTATTTTAAAAAATAATAGGAATGGGATTTATGATAATCTTCTGCGGGCATTCTCTATCACTTTGACAAATAAAAGTGTTACTGACAAATTAGATAACTCTTTTAATCCGAATATCTCAACCACTACTATAGCTGTAGATACATTTAATATTACAATACCTGCAGAAGAATGGCTTTCCATAAAACCTCAAGAGACTGTTTATAACGATGGTAAAAAATATGTTATTTTAAAACCTGGATGGACAGACTTGTTTGCTGCAAAAATTTGGGAAAAATCGCGAATTCCTTGTATTTGGTCTTTTAAGTATGCTAAAGGTCAAATTGAAAAAAAAGGAAAAAAAACAGAAAAAGCTTCTATTAAAGTAAAAGGAAAATGTACAGAGTGTAGTGCAAGAATAATCGGCAAAATTGAAAATTACTCGATTGAAAATAGTGATATTATATCAGAAATTATAATAAAAGAGTATAAGACTGATTTCATTCATGAAGGAAGGCGACAGCTAAAAGGAAAGCGAAGACTAAATATCGCGAGTCATCTCATTGATACCAAAACAAATGCAATAACTTATGTACAAAAGGAAGCAAAAAATTTAATTCGATTTGGCGATCCTTATCCTCCAATTCTATCAAAGACTGACGTTCTGCGTAAAGCTAAAAGTGAAATGCAAGATAAACGTTTAGGTATTACAGATAACAATTTTCCACCAATATTGATATTAATATTTAATAATAAATATTATGAACTAAAGCTAAAATTAAAATTTTAAAAAATGAAAATTATTGAATTAATTGTTAGTTTTTAAATTTTAAATTGTTTATTAATATTTTCCTACAATTTTTTTTTTCCATTTTCAAGTTTCTTGCAGAAATTTTATAAAAATTAATTTTATCAAAAGAATGATTTTAAATATAAGAAAATATAAGAAAATATAAGAAAATTGTTTAAAAGATTTTTCTTAAATTTATATTCGCTGTTTTTAAAAAATTGTCCTATTGCAATGATAACATTAATACGTTTTAACCAAGATAGTGACAACTAATGACAATCTTTATTTTTTGTATTTTAAATTTTCAGGTTCGTTACCAATAAGTAACTTAGTTGACGCGGAAAATTCTACTCATTCAGGAATCATAAAAAAAGTTGGAGCATTACCATTTTTTTGTCATTATTGGACAAACGAACAGAAATTATTATATAAATTAAATTGGAAAAGAGACGATTCATTCATGACAATTGACGCTACAGGATCGATAGCGAAAAAATTAAAATATAAAAACGTAAAATCAAAATATATATTTCTATATCAATGCATGAGTGTTTCGTCTGCAGGGAGTGTACCTGTTTTCCAAATGTTGTCTGCCGATCATACAGCGATTGCGATAACAACTTGGCTCTTAACCATTTTGAGTGATAATGTTATGATTCCTAAAATAGTTGTGTGTGATTTTAACATGGCTTTGCTGATATCTATTGCAATCGCATTTGGGAAGAGAGCTGATTTGCAAGATTATATAAACACTTGTTTCGAAATTGCAATAAATAAAAAGAAAATATCCATTCCAACATATATTCGTATAGATGTCAGTCATCTAGTGGCGATAGTATGTAGATGGACTTGTATTAAAAAGCATCCATTTGCAAAAGTGCGGCAATTTTTTATAAGATCAATCTGTCACGCATATCAAATGCAAAATATTGAAACTTTAGAATACTTTTTAGAATCAGTTTTAGTAGTAGCACTTAGTCACACATTAACTTCTAATAATGGCAAATCACTCTTATCCCAAACACGATTTGAATACATAAACTCTGTGATCAAAGGATCGCCAATTGCTAAAATTGACGAAATTAATAATGAAGAAATAGAACAAACGAAAAACGAGGAAACAGAGAACAATGATTTAAAATATGAAGAAGATTTTAAAGAGCAACACTCTGAAGCATGGATAAAGTGGTCTGTAAAAATTTATAAACAAGCTTCGAAAGTTGCATCGCAATGTCTTGATGGTGAAGTATTAAATGCTTACTACAATATTGAAGCTGCTGAAAACATTAAACGTTTAATGTATTATCTTCCTCTTTGGACTGGTATCATGATACCATTTTTTGGTAAAGGAAATCGCGTTGCCACATCTTCTAGTGTGGAATCAGAATTCGCTAATATTAAAACACGAGTTTTTAAAAACGAGTTGCCTCAAAGAGCTGATAAATTTGTTTTTAATCATATAGATTATTTAGATGGTCGTGTTAAAGAAGCATCAACAAAATTATCAAAAATTGAAACAATTAAAAAAAACTCTAAGACTATTTTAAAAGAGCTCAACCAGAACGCAAATATCGATATAAATAATAAAATTGATAGTGAGATATTGATTAATAGTAATATATCGCAAAGCTTTCTAGTCGATTATTCAATGAGTAAAGACATTAGCGATAATGTACAAAATCTCAGTTTGGAAAATGTAAACATGCTTGAAGAAAACATGAAAATGAATATAACGATAGATGATAAAAGTTTAGATAAAAATGCGAATGATAGTTATAGTGAAATGGTAACTAATACTAATATATTATCACAAAGTTTTCCAGTCGATCATTCATTGAGTGAAGTCAACATTAGTGATAATGTACAAGATTTTAGTTTGGAAAATGCTAACATGCTTGAAGAAAACATGCAAATGAATACAATAGATGATAAAAGCTTAGAAGAAAAATCGAACGAATCTAATTTAGAGCAAAAAAATAATCCACTCAACGTTCGCGAAAATTGGGGTGGGAAAATAACACCGGATAAAAAGAGAACAAAACGGCCAACTTATATGGATCCTTTTCCAGACTGGGATTTTGTACAATCAGATAAATTCGTGAATATACCAGTATTAAAAAATGGTAATTTATGTGAGAGCATTAAATTTAAAAATAAGCATGTATGTATAAGAAACACCTGTGCTATTGATTCTTTTATACAAATGTTAGCACATGCAATAGGGAAAGAAAAGTTTTATAGAAATAGCATTCAAGATTGTCAGCAACCAATATTAAAATTAGCGCAAAATATTTTAACTCGCGGAAAAATTATAGTGAATGATTACAAAATTCGTGCGAAAATTTTGCAAGAATTAAATATATGTAAAATTTCAAACACAAGATATATACAATTTCTCGATGCTAATTGCAATGTAGATCACATGATTCAAATATTACTTATAGATTTATCAAGTGTGACTAGGTTTACAAAATGTTCTAGCTGTAACTATATGCAGTACAGAAGTCTGCCTACTTTGTGTATCAATGTAGAAATATTGTTTAAAAAAGGATTCAGTTACGTGCAAGAAGCTATTGACGATACGGAAAAATTAAATGTTAATCAAGCATTGTGAAAAAAATGTTGTTCTAATTTAGAAAGAGCACATGATTATGGTCCTCATATATTTCTGGATACAAGCGTGATTTCAGATCCAAATTATAACGTCGAATGCAAAGAAAACGTATCGCTTGAAAGTTTAACAAAAATTATTAAACTCGGTGAAAAATCTTATACATTATGTGGCATTATAGACTATAAAGGAAATGAAAACAAATCTTTCACGGTAATAGGGCATTACACTGCCATCACAAATACTGGAATTTCATGGTACGTTTATGATGACGATTTAAAAAAGAAAAAAAATTATGTTCCTCCTCAAACTATTTGTACACCACACACAATAATGTATGTGCAAAATGAATAAAAGTTTTTTTCTTTTGAATATATTTAAATTAGAACTTTTTAATTTACCATTGGATCCTAATTAAGTATAATTTTAGTATAATTTCAGTATAATTTCAGTATAATTTCAATACAAAAATTATCTTTACAACTCTTAGTTTTAACGAAAACAGGCACAGAAAATTTTCTAAGTCCCGAGGTCGAAAATTTTTTAAGAGTTCCGATTAGTTCTGACTGGAGTTCTGGACAGTTCTCGACGAGTGTTGACGAAAAGTCTTATGGGTTAATGCGATCGGACCAACGGTTTGCAAGATGTCAGATATATTTGAACGGTTATTGAAAATTTTCCAAGTTTCGAGATCGAAAATTTTTTCATAGTTCCAATTAGTTCTGACTGGAGTTCTGGACAGTTCTCGACGAGTGTTGACGAAAAGTCTTATGGGTTAATGCGATCGGACCAACGGTTTGCAAGATGTCAGATATATTTGAACGGTGATTAAAAATTTTCTAAGTTTCGAGATAGAAAATTTGTTCAGAGTTCCGATTAGTTCTGACTGGAGTTCTGGACAGTTCTCGACGAGTGTTGACGAAAGGTCTTATGGGTTAATGCGATTGGACCAACGGTTTGCAAGATGTCAGATATATTTGAACGGTGATAAAAAATTTTCTAAGTTTCGAGATCGAAAATTTTTTCATAGTTCCGATTAGTTCTGACTGGAGTTCTGGACAGTTCTCGACGAGTGTTGACGAAAAGTCTTATGGGTTAATGCGATCGGACCAACGGTTTGCAAGATGTCAGATATATTTGAACGGTGATTAAAAATTTTCTAAGTTTCGAGATCGAAAATTTGTTCAGAGTTCCGATTAGTTCTGACTGGAGTTCTGGACAGTTCTCGACGAGTGTTGACGAAAGGTCTTATGGGTTAATGCGATTGGACCAACGGTTTGCAAGATGTCAGATATATTTGAACGGTGATAAAAAATTTTCTAAGTTTCGAGATCGAAAATTTTTTCAGAGTTCCGATTAGTTCTGACTGGAGTTCTGGACAGTTCTCGACGAGTGTTGACGAAAAGTCTTATGAGTCAATGCAATCGGGTGACGGAGAGTACTCTGCGTTGATACCACTGCTT
>NW_028141447.1:0-41792 GCF_030444845.1 Prenolepis imparis | reverse complement strand
AAGCAGTGGTATCAACGCAGAGTACTCCGACGAGTATAATATTTCGATGGATCGGTGCGTGAACGATCACACACGTGACTTCTCCTTCCTTTTTTTTTCATAATTTCAATCTTTCTCATTGGTCTGTTGGTAAAAAACAAGAGGGATGTGGGGGGGGGGGCGTAGATGTGATTTAAGGCAATAAATCTGACTCGTGGACGCGACAAACGTATTGGGACAATCGTCGCGGATTTAAAGCTTGCGCATTTATCTCGCGCGACACATTTCGATAAGTGGTGCGCATCGATCGTTATTCATATCTCTCTCTCTCTCAAGTGATCATCGAAATTTGATCCAAAATTAATGTGGAAAAATTTATAAAACTGTACAAAAGTTTTCCCTGTTTGTGGAACGTTAAATCGGACGAATATAGAAGCAGAAATTTAAAGAATCGCGCGTATCGCGAACTCGTCGAATTTTGCAAACGTGCGGTTTATCGCGGCGCGAATAAAGATTTCGTGGAAAAAAAATAAAACTGATACGCGATAACTTTCGCAAGGAATTGAAAAGAATCGACGCGACAGTGCCCGAGAGTGCCCAAGGTTGCGCGACGGAGGATGATGGAAACGCGTGCGAGCGGAAGCCGCATCTTTGGTATTTCGATTTATTGCTGTTTACGAAAGAGGAGGAGGAGGAGAATGAGGAGGAGAACGACGCGAACGAGATCGAAATAAGCGACTACTGTCCGAACGACGACGACGAGGAGAGGCCCGATGATCGCGCGAAGGAAGGAGGAGGAGCGGACAATAATGTTGTCGAAACGCCGAAGAATGACGAGGAAGTTGTGGACGGATGTCGTCGGATCGACAATGGTGTTGAGAAGGAACGAGAAACGGTAAGTCTCTCCACCCATCCATCTCCATAATCTTATTTTCCTTTTCTCTATAATTTTAACTCGCTACGATACTTCAATCTCGTGTTCCGATCGATACGTAATATTATTATCGTTGTATAATTGGTGTTTTTTTTTTTTTTAGAAAAAAACCAACAAAGAGAAGACACTCGTCGAGAGTCCGAATAATCGAGTCGCGGTATCGCCGAAAGCTGATGTCGTCGAAACGCCGAAGAGCGACGAGCGAGTCGACGACGGACGTCGGCGGGCCGATAACGGTGTCGAGAGGAAACGAGAAACTGTAAGTGTTCGTCCTTATTTTCCCCTCCTCTATAATTTTTAACTCGCCGCGATACTTCAATCACTCGTTCCGATGTGATCGATATAATATTATTGCTAATTTTTTTTTTTCAGAAACAAACCCACAAAGAGAAGACACTCGTCGAGAGTCCGAATAATCGAGTCGCGGTGCCGGCGAGAACGATTAACACCGATGTCGCGACATCGTCGAGATCTAGCAAGAGAAAGGCGTTAACGATTAACGTGAACTCTGAATTTATGCAGGTTTGCAAAAAAACGAGCTTCGAGGACTGAGAGTCGCGCCGTCCAGCCTAATAGTACTACCGAGTGCGAAATTGTCGGGATAAATGTCGCGAAAAAATTAGCGAGAATGAGTAGTTGTCAATTTTTATTCACAGAAAAATTGATCAATTGTATTTTAATTAAAGGTGTATCGAACGAACTTACCGCGACTATGTTTATCAGCGAGAGACCGGAATTTTATGATATTTTAAATCAAGACAATACCCAACCTTCCGCCGCCTCTTCCCTGATGACGAGTTTCGCTTCCGCGTCGTCGGGTGTTCCCCCACTACCGAGTATCTCGACGATCGAACGAAATTTTAATACCGTAACCCCGTCGACAATGTTAGCAATAATTGGTACACGCAATTATAATTGAGTCTTCTCAGCTCATCCGTATAACCGGTGTATATTATTATTTATATAATAATGTTATTTGAATAAAAAAATTTATCAATTTTATTATTTTTTATCCGTATATAATATCTAATTTTAAAAAAGTACATCCATCGACACACACACACACACGATGACGGATGATTCACCACACTAATATTCTGCCGATTCGAACTCGTGTAATGTCACATTCTGATACAAATATGACGTGGAATAAATTGTTGGACAGTTTTTTTTCCCAGCACCTTTTTCTTCCCGAAGGGTAAAAATTACGCGTTTAGCCGACATTGTCACACACACACACACACACTCACACACATCCATTTTACGTCGCCCAAAACTACTCTACACGGCCACGCATCCACTTTCGATCCTGCGTGCGTTAAGAAAAAAAAAAAAAAAAAAAACAATCGATTGGTTCGTGTCCGTGCTACGTCCATTTTTTCGTTTTGAAATTTAAAATCATCGTTCGACACATATGTATCATCGTGCATTTTATATTCATAAATTATAGATAATAAAATACATTTAAAAACATATATATATAATAGTTTTACATATTATAGTTTTTATACGATATTTTTTCATGTTTAACAATATATATGCTACGTGTATGCGAATAAATATTATGTTATATATAAAAAATTAAAATATATTTATATATATAATTTTACCGAATTAAAAAGACATCGCAATTTCGCGGATATGAATTGGATAACTAATATTAAACGGATCGTTGAAATTTTTGATTGCGTATATATTTTTAATTAAAAAAATTCGATTCGTGTATTGTACTTTGATGTCGTTCCAATAACCGTAAACACATTTTATTAATTTATTATTACAATTGTTTAAAAAAAAGTAAAAAATATTGTTTTAGTTTTTATATATTTTTATTATAAGACATTTCACAATATATTCGTAAATTATTATTATACAAGGTGTACGGTGGTTCGCGTTTCACCTGTCGCGTGCAGATAGAGTTAGGGGGGAGGGGGGGTTAAACCGAATAGAAGAGTCCCGGTATCATTTTGCGAAATTCACAATAATTCACAATAATTCAGCCCACTTTCCAGCGTTATCCGCTCTGCTCATACGCATGCTATTGTCTTTTGTAGATCGCTCTTCCCCGCGCTTGGCAACCGCGTAACGTTAGACCGTTTTCTTCGCCCCCCCCCCCCCCTTCCGCGCGTGCTTGTATTAGCCGCGCGAATTGTCCGATCGTTTTTTTTTTTTTTTTTTTATTAATTTCTCACTAATTATTGCGAATTTTGCAAAATGATACCGGGACTTTTCTGTTCGGTTTCATCCACCCTTTATACAAGCTGCTCGCGACAGGTGAAACGCGAACCACCGGACATCCTTTATATAAATAATTTATATATCGTACAGAGATAAGGAAAGGTTCTCGCGATGTGCGTAGTAGTCGAGGCGAGAACGCTAGAATGATCGAAGAGCTAATGGCGAGATGATGACGCATCATCGAAATAGTTCCGACGTCTCTATCTTTCGCGGGGCTCCCTTCGATAAATACAATCTTTCGTATCGCGTGTCATTACTATATGGAGAATAAAATTTTAAAATTTTGCATTTAATTGATTTAAAAATAATTCTAACGGATTGATGAGATTTTTGCGATTAAAATGACACCAAACGCAATATAAATCGAATAATTTTTATACGATGTGTAATCAAAATTTCAATTGCCTATCTAATTAAAAAAACATCAGATTCCATCGCTTCGTTACAATCACTTTGAAACTTTTTTTGTTTTTTTCATAACGCGCCCGAGCGACGGCATTAACGTGTACGCGCGGAGCGCCTTCTCTCGAAATAAAGATGCCTCGGCGTTATATGAGCTGCTAAAATGTAAGAGAGCGAGGCGCGAAGCGAAGCAAAGTGGCCGAAGCTGGGAGCCGCGAGGAGAAGCGAGCGAGCGAAGCGGCCGCCAGGCCCGCGGAACGATCGAGCGACGAGCGAACGGCGTAGAGCGAAGGCCCGCGAAGCGCAGCGTAGGCGCCGAGCGCGCGGTCACAATATTCTCGAATCGTGAACTCGTTTCGACGTTGTCGCGGCTCTGTCCGCCTTTCTCTCTCTCTCTCTCTCTCTCTCTCTCTCTCTCTCTCTCTCTCTCTCTCTCTCTCTCTCTCTCTCTCTCTCTCTCTCTCTCTCTCTCTCTCTCTCTCTCTCTCTCCCCCTCTCCTCTCCCTCTCCCTCTCCCTCTCCCTCTCCCTCTCCTCTCCCTCTCCCTCTCCCTCTCCCTCTCCCTCTCCCTCTCCCTCTCCCTCTCCCTCTCCCTCTCCCTCTCCCTCTCCCTCTCCCTCTCCCTCTCCCTCTCCCTCTCCTCTCCCTCTCCCTCTCCCTCTCCCTCTCCCTCTCCCTCTCCCTCTCCCTCTCCCTCTCCCTCTCCTCTCCCTCTCCCTCTCCCTCTCCCTCTCCCTCTCCCTCTCCCTCTCCCTCTCCCTCTCCCTCTCCCTCTCCCTCTCCCTCTCCCTCTCCCTCTCCCTCTCCCTCTCCCTCTCCCTCTCCCTCTCCCTCTCCCTCTCTCTCTCTCTCTCTCTCTCTCTCCCCCCCGTTTTTCTTGCTTGTAGTGTACTGAGGTCAAGGGCTACTTTTGCTTGACTCATTGTAGACCCCGGTCTATGCCTGGGTCAGCTTGCCGTGTTTTTTGGATTGCGGGATGCGAGTGAGATTTTCTATCTGTCAACTCGCATACGTTAGATCTTCACCTTGGCGGTGTTTACGTCCGTGCCTATTGTACAGTTGTTATGGATACGGGCATAGGAGTCGGTGGGCAGGATGGCGGTGGAGCGGGAAGCAGAGGGCTAACGAGACAATCTACCAGTGCGGGAAATTTAAAAGCAGGTATGTCAGAGAGATCGGGATTCGAGGCATTAAATTCTTCTAGAGTCAATGCGCTTAGAGTAACGGTTGATAGACATAGCGACGCAGTATCAAGGTTGCTATTGGGGAGTAAAGAGACTTTGGAGAAGAGAACATTGATTGAGGCTGCTTTTAGAGCTTGTAGAGACGCCTTTATGGAGGTATCCACGGTTCTGACAAATATTCTCGATGAACGGTCGGTGCCCGCGGATTTATCTGTGAATATTAGGAGCTCGGTGGCGGAAGCTCTGAATGAACGGTCGGTGCCTGCGGATTTTTCAGTGGACATTAAGCGTGCGGTAGTGGAGGCTCTGAATGACCTTGGTCTGAGGAATGCAATTAAGAATAGCAGTAATTTAGCCAAAACTTATGCATCGGTGAGTGGCACTTCGGGGTCAGAGGTGCGGGTCTCGCTGGGGCCGACAGTGGAGTCGACGAATACTACTAGTTTTCTGATTACACCTGAGGAAAATAAGAAGGATAAATATGTTTCGGCCCAGGAAACCAGGGAGACTATCTGCAGGGTTTTTAAGCCTGCGGACTGCGGGTTGAAAATTAAGAAAATGACACTGGCGAGAGAAAACAGTGTAAGAGTTGAGGCTTTCTCACCTGACTTAAACAAGATAAGGGCTCACCCGGGTCTTGCGGGTGCAGGACTCAAGGTCCATGAGAGCACGAAGTTTAATCCGAGACTCATAATACACGGTGTTCCGGCGGAGATGTTAGCTGGTGAGATTAAGGAGGAGCTTGCAGCGCAGAATCTGAGTGATGATTTGGCAAGAGATCTCAAGGTCGTCTTTGTCTTCAGGCCTAAACCTAACAAGAGAACGACTAGCTGTATTCTGGAGGTCTCACCGGCTGCGCGTAGGGCTCTTTTGAAGAACGGACGGATTTATATTCGATATGCTGCTTGCTACTTTGCTGACCATGTGAGAGTGGCTCAGTGCTACAGATGTCTTTCCTTCGGACATTTTGCTGGAAATTGCGATGCGGGGCCATCATGCGGACACTGTGGCGGAGCCCACGAAATGAAGGACTGTAAGGGCAAGAGTAATCCGCCTAAATGTCTAAACTGTGAACGCCAAGGATCCAGGGACGATCTCGGTCATTCTGCTGTGGATGCTGCGAGATGTCCAATATTGTGCAGAAAAATTAAAGATAGGATCGCTTTCATTAATTATGACTGAGGAAATTAACAACCTAGAGGACATAAAAATCTGCCACGTAAACTGTCAGTCGCTTTTTGGATGCACACTTGGATGAATTTCGGCTTTTCTTTGAGAACTCGGACTTCCACATAATTTGTATGTCCGAAACGTGGCTGAGGACGGATATTACGGACATAATGGTTAGGATGCCGGGGTATTCGCTCTTCAGATGCGACAGGGTCGGTAGAGTTGGCGGCGGTGTTGCTCTCTATATCTCGGACAATCTTCGTGCCGCGGTTCTTCGGAGCTCTGCTGGGTCGCATGCTGTTAGGCCTGAATTCATGATCGCGGAAATTTTGTTCAGCAACTCTTCCAAGTTACTGCTGGCTGTGGTGTATAGACCTCCAAATTCGGGATATCTAAATGAATTTTTCCAGGCGTTTCTTGACCTTCAGGTCAATTTTAGGCACTCGGTTATATTTGGAGACTTTAATGCTGACATGAACCATGTCACCTTTGATAGTCAGCAGCTAAATGCCTTTATATCTGCTTCGAGTCTTTACCTTGTTCCCTTCGGATCCACTCATCATCTGAGGAACTCGAGCACATTCATTGACCTGAGTATCGTCGACGATGAGGATAAAATTATGGAGTACGGTCAGCAAGATGTATCATTCTTATCTGCGCATGATCTGATATACATAAGATATGGAGTCAAGCTGCAGCGACGGTGCGGTAGGCTCGTTGCTTGCAGGGACTGGAGTGTTTTCGATGCTACGTCGTTCAAATCGGATATAAATAACATTGACTGGTCGGATGTCTATACTTCAGGAAACATGGATGAGAAGATTGAAATCTTCAATAGAAAGTTGCTGGAGATCTATAATCTGCATGTTCCGTTGAGAAGGCGCCGATTTAGGAACCTACCGGCTCCCTGGTTGACTGAGAATGTCCGCCTGGTTATGCGTGAGAGGGATTTAGCCAGAAGAGCGTGGAGACGACACAGATGTGATCTTCTTTATGATCGCTATAAAGTCCTGCGAAACCGGGTGCAGAGTCTTGTACGCACAGTGAAACGTGACTATTATCTCAGTGTCTTCAATCGCATGGGAAATGCCGGGGAGATTTGGAGCGAACTGAGGCACCTTGGACTAGTCAAGGCTAGGGATTCCGGAGCACGCCTTCTCTGCTCCGTGGAAGAATTGAACAAGTTTTTTAGTGCAAGTGGGGAGGTAACCTCTAAATCCGACGACAATGTTACACTTGCCTCCCGAGACTCCTTTAATAACTTGCTCTCCGGGAATTTTAATGATGAAGATCTCCACTGGAAGTATGTTACGCCAACGTCGATCGGAAGGGCTATTTCGAGGATCAAGTCCAATGCGACTGGAGGGGATGGTATCTCCCTGAGACTGCTGAAACTGACAATGCACAACATGATGCCTATTTTGGAGCACCTTTTCAATTATTCCCTGATGAATGGTGTTTTTCCGACACTGTGGAAATCGACCCGAATCCGTCCGATTCCCAAAACCAAGAATCCGACTATGGCGCAGCATTACCGGCCTATTTCAATTCTCCCTACCCTGTCGAAGGCGCTAGAAAGAGTGGTGGGTGAGCAGATTAGGGAGCATCTGGAAAATTCTGATCTTTACGATCCCTATCAATCAGCCTATAGGCAACATCATTCCACACAAACGTGTCTTATAAGAATGGTAGATGAAGTCAGGCATGCGGCTGATAGCAGAATGATCACAGTGAGCGTATTCCTTGACTTTTCTAAGGCCTTCGAGAAGGTCGATCATTTGGTGTTAATCGAGAAACTTAAGGGAATAAATTTCTCAGATGGAACTCTAAATTGGATTTATTCCTACTTAACAGGACGGACTCAGGTAGTCCGGGACGATTTGGAGGGCGCAGTTTCATTGGTTTCTCACATAGGGGCAGGAGTTCCACAAGGATCTGTACTGGGACCTTTACTTTTCTCGCTCTATTTGTTGGATTTTGGCAGGGTGCTTGAATACTGCAAATACAATTACTACGCGGATGACCTGCAGGTGTACGTTCACAGTGAACCTAGAGACCTTCCTACCACCATCCGAAATATGAATGACGACATTGAAGCGGTTTTGAGGTGGACAACAGCTAATAAACTTGCATTGAATCCGGATAAGACACAAGCAATAATCTTAGGCACTTCAAGATACGTCAATGCCATAGATTTAACTGCGCTTCCGGAGCTTAAAATGGATGGGATGGTCATTCAATATTCCACAACGGTAAAATATCTAGGTGTAAAAATCACGAATACTCTATCATGGGAGAAACAAGTCGCGAATGTGGCGAGGAAGGCATATTCGGTCCTTTACCAGCTTAAGCTGTGCAAACATTTGCTCCCTGAGGCTCTGAAAACAAAACTGGTTGTCTCTCTCATATTTCCGCACATGGATTATTGTTGTGCAGCCTTTATAGATATGACAGCAGAAAATAGTCTGAGATTGTACAGAGCAATAAACTCCAGCATAAGATTCATTTTCAATGTAAGGTCAGATGCGCACATTACGCCTTATTATGATAAACTCAAATGGCTAAAGATAGACTCCAGGAGAAATTACTATGTGGGTTGCCTAATATATAATATATTTCGGACTAAACAACCTCGCCATCTCTTTGTGCATTTTAAATACAGGGCACCCCCCTCTGACAGGGCAACAAGGGCTCCTGCAGATGTGCTCCTGAGGCCTCAATGTAGAATTGAGCTTTTCAACCGTTCTTTCAGGCTGTCGGCGATAAAACTATGGAACAGTCTTCCATTAGAGATTAGGAATGTCGAGACGTCGGGTGTCTTTAAACAAAAGCTCTATGCGCATTTGCTGGTATTACAGTCTGCCTGATCTGAATCCTTTGGGACTCAAAACGCTCTCGAGCCCCTCTCTGACATGCTTTAGCGGTGATGCAGGCTACACAAACGCTCTGGATCTTGACACCTACACCATTAACACTTATAATATTGTTTTATGTTAGGTTATTGATGGTATATTACAGACTTATAAATGATGGATATTGATTTTATTATTGGAAATGGAGTTATTAATGATGGTATATTACTGATTTATTAATGATGGCTATTGGTTTATAAACACACCTAGGATTAATATACACAGTTATATACACACTTTTGCACATACACATACACATACACCCACACATAAACACACATTCATATTGTAATTTCTTACTTATATATTCTCCATATTTAATTGTATGACAAATTACCTATGTAATTTATTCGCGCTTGAGGGAACTCTGTCCCAGAGCGCATAATAAATGAAGCTTTCTCTCTCTCTCTCCTCTCTCTCTCTCTCTCTCTCTCTCTCTCTCTCTCTCTCTCTCTCTCTCTCTCTCTCTCTCTCTCTCTCTCTCTCTATTTGCGAATACGAACCAATCGATCAAATATTTTGTCCAAGCTTGAATCGTCCAATTGTCGTACGCTCAATAAAATATCGTCACCGAAGAAAGAGTTGTCGAATTTGTTGTTACACGCGACATATAATCGTTCTTCACAACGCCGTCGCAATCGGGAAGAACACTTATATTTTTTACGACGACTCGACGTCCGGTGCTTCATCGATGAGTTATTTTCAGGAAACCATTTCTGTTGTTTATTCGTTTCTTTAGCGACCGACAATTGACTAGAATACGCATCATCGTCGATTACATTTAACAAATTCAAGTCGAATGCATCGAGCCACGCGGTATCGCGAATCGTATTATCAATTATGTTTACGGGCGTATTTTCCGCGACTGACGGATCATCGTATTTGTTCGACGAGGAGAAAATATCTTCGACCATCGTCGTCCCGCACTTACCGCACACGTATATCGTCAAAACCCAAAACTTCAAAGTATATAGGCGAATATCTGCCTACCGCGTTTACCGCTAATATCATTCTCCTCGCTATTACGCAGTAATCTCGCGATAATGCTTCTCGCTTTATCCGTCGAATCTCGAAAATCGTCGTACATTCGCCAGTCACGATACTCTTGACGCCTCGTTCGATAGATTTTGTATTCGCGAATAAAATCTCTCTTCTGTATTTCGGTATTAATATAATAACGGTCCTGGTCGTCGGCGTAAAGGCATAAGTCGGGAAAAGCGATAATACCGTGATCTTCTTGCGAGGGATAGTTTATCGATTCCAAAGCACGACACGCATAGTAAAAGAGAATCGTGTGAGCCGACACGACAAATGTTACGTACACCACCGCAACAAGTAGCGCGATCAGCACGAGTATTAAGATCATATCTCGGATTAGGTGTGCCGAATGCTTGATTATACGTATACGTGTAAATTTCACGGAAGCATTTTAATCGACTACGTTAATATCGAGCGAATCGTCGCATAAACCGCGTTTGAAAAAAATTAATTATTATCACTTTACCATTTCTCCTCTTTTTCCAGAATTTTCCACATTTAGAGATACTCTCTCTCTCTCTCACTCTCAATACGATGGGAATCCATTAGTCAGAAAAAAGTTGACGTGTCGTTGAATCGCTTCCGGTCGTAACTTGAGAAAATGAACCAACGACAAATACGGCATGTCCATCGATCTATTAATTTCAATTTTAGGAGCCAAACGAAAGCATTCGTTTCGCGAAAAGCTATTCGGCATTCTATCGTGTAGAAAAAACTCCACACGTGACGTCTCAACTATGCTCGAATTGTCGCTGAATCGTCATAATCATCGTTCGAGATAATCGAACCACGTTCTCGCAAAGAGTTGTTCTTATTCATCGATGGATCATGGAACTCTGCATGAAGCTGTGAATGTTTATTACCCACAGCGCGCATCTTTTCAGCGTCACCGATCGTATCGTATATATGAGTCGTCCACTTTTTCGCAGTGTGAATAGCCATTCGTCGGTCTTGTTTTGCTCGATTAGTCCATACGCTGTTCGACATTACAAGCTCCACGAATAAACCGATATGTGCGAAATTTTGCAAAGTCTCGATGAGACTCGTGAACGTATTCGCAAGTGCGACGGAAGAAAAATCATTCGTTGTCTCACGATTACAATTTATATTAGCATTGCTCGCTATATCGATAAAATCATGCCACGATTTAGACTCTGAGGAGCATAATTTGAAAAAATTTTGTTTCAAATGCTCAAATAGATTGATAAATATTTTATCGAGTTTATTATTACCGCAATATCCGTACGTAGCGTCGAATACTCCGTATGCATAATCGTTACCGAAACATACAGACAACCACACCAAAAATATCCATACTTTTGAATGATATCTCGCAAACTCGTCTCCCCAACATTTCAGCAACGAGCGACTAGGTTCGTGAAAGATCGAAAGAGAGATCGCACATTCGACACATCTTCGTCCATTTTCCGCCGGATTAACTCAGATAGCGTGTATACGAATACATCATTGTCACGCGACATTATGACATGATAATGTCCTTGCTTGTTCGCCGCCAGCCAATTCATAGCCTTGATCTCTCCCTCGCCTTCGTCGAAGTCAAAATTAGTATTTTTAGCTAGTGAACAAAAGCGAGAATCTTGCAACAGTATTCTCTCAACATGAACGCCCACGTCATTGATGCGAAGACGCACAGTCTGAGGTGCTACAAAGCGATTTGATAATGTCATACGTGAAATAGTTGTATTAGCATTCAACATTCGACGCAATTGCGTTTGACGTTTTGCTCGAGGTGATCGATTATCCAACGTATAATGCAATTCCAGAGGAGTTATACGGCGTAGAAATATATATTCGCTGCTGATCAACATACGATCGACGAATAACTTGCAAAAGTCATCAATGGTTGACACATTACGCAATGCGTTCACGTCGAAACATCACAGGCGTCACGTCGAAACACGCCACATATCCGATGCCGATACATACATCGTTAGGCACGACGTTTGAAAATTTATCGCGAAAATTACTAAAACCAAATATTCCCATATTTCGACACGTGCAGTAAAGGATTTTGTAATAATAAACGAATGAATCGACGTTTACACTTGCGACATTAACGTATCGTAAATTCAATGATCGAAATGAGTCGAGGTTATTTAAAGATTAAACTAAGATTCACCGTATTCTCCCCACTCTCTTCCACTTTTTCGATCGACCAATTAGAAATCCCAATTTGTGGAAAGAGAAGGAGAGATAACGTGACAATTTGGCGAGTATAAGAGGCCGGTACCGACCGAATGGTTGAGTTTATGCCGCCCAGCACCCGAGCGAGAGGAGGGCGAGCGAGAGCGAAGCGAAGCGAGGTCTTCCGCGAGCGAGGGCGCGCGCCCGACGATGACAAAAATTCACAATTTGAGAATCAGCTCGGCGCCTCCGCTGCGCTTCGTGGGCCTCCGCTCTACGCCGCTCGCTCGTCGCTCGGTCGTTCCGAGCCTGCGGCCGCTCCACTCCTCGCTCCTCCTCGCGCCTCCGAGTCGGCCACTCCGCTCCGCTTCGCGCCTCGCAACAGCTGCGCCGGAGCGACTTTCGAGAGAGAGCGCTTCGCGCTCAGCGTCAGGGCGCGTGGAATTTTATTCAAATTTAATTTAAATTGTATTTGAATTTAATTTAAATTATATTTAAATATTTTATTTAATTTAAATTATATTTGAATTTTATTTACATAAATCACTGAAATCAAAAGGAAAAAGATTTTTAATACGTAATGTATTTGATAAAAATACAAGTAATAATGAATATGTCATTACTGAAATCAGAAGGAAAAAGATTTTTAATACGTAATGTATTTGATAAAAATACAAGTAATAATAAATATGTCATATTTACAGACTTTCGCCAAAAAAATATAAATTTTTTTATAAGCATGCAATAATATTAGAGATTAAATATAAAAATCAAATAAAAAACTAATATAATAGATATAAAAAAATTTTTAATAGAAACGGAGAAAATGTATTAAATTTTTATTGTAATTTGAAACTTTATTAAATATTATTAGAAATTTATAAATTTTATCTACGACTTTTTTTATAATTCAAGTTATTTCTTTTCACAAGTAAAATTCAAGTAATATTTATTTTTAATACATATAATACAATAATATATAATTAATTTTATCGAAACGTGTAATCTACTAACAATGAGTGAAGCGCTTTTCTCAAAAGTTCCTCTAGCACGAAAGAGAGGATTTATTTTTCTTAAAAACGTTTTTATAAGCATGTAATAATATTAAAGATTAAATATAAAAAAGTAAATAAAAAACTAATATAATAAATATAAAAAATATTTAATAAAACAGAGAAAATGTATTAAATTTTTATTATAATTTATAGCTTTATTAAGTATTAAATATTATTATTAGATATTTATAAATATTATTAGCAACTTTTTCATAATTCAAGTTATTTCTTTTCACAAATAAAATTTAAAATTTATTTTTAATACATATAATATAGTAATATATGATTAAAATTTTATCGAAACGTGTAATGTATTAACAACGAGTGAAGCACTTTTCTCATAAGTTCATCTAGCGAAAGAGGGGATTAAATAATTGCCTCTCTCTCGCATGAGTAATCCATTTTTATATGTTCTAAGAAAAATGTCGCAGTCATTTATGATTCACCGTACTTTCTGCCTCCCACTCCGACACTCTTGGCGACAATCTCCAAAGGGAGAAAAAGAGAGAGAGGCAATCATATTTTTCTCTCTCTACCCGTCTTCGGACATGTTTCTTCAGTCGAGAACGATAGACACTCCCCTTCCATTTCTATATGTTCTAAGAAAAAAGGTCGCAGTCATATATGATGCGTTATTTATTATTATTAGTTTTTTAATTGTTCCTTAATTCATATTTTTTCATGAAATTCTGCAATATATTTTTATCATCATTTACATTATGTAATACAACTCTTTATTTTTTAATAATTGCATTGATATAATATACTTACAAAACAATTGTTTTGACTTGTAAAAAATTTTGTTAAGAAAAACAAAATATTGTTTCAGATTTGTAAAGATTTATATATTTTTTGTGAAAGTCTGTAAGTATGACATTCTCATTATTCTCATTGTCATTTATATTTTTATCAAATAGAATTTAAATTAAATTCAAATCAAATTCAAATACAATTGAAATTAAATTCGAATAAAATTCCACGCGCCCTGCGCTCTCTCTCGAAAGTCGCTCCGGCGCAGCTGTCGCGAGGCGCGAAGCGGAGCGGAGTGGCCGACTCGGAGGCGCGAGGAGGAGCGAGGAGTGGAGCGGCCGCAGGCCCGGAACGACCGAGCGACGAGCGAGCGGCGTAGAGCGGAGGCCCACGAAGCGCAACGGAGGCGCCGAGCTGATTCTCAAATTGTGAATTTTTGTCGTCGTCGGGCGCGCGCCCTCGCTCGCGGAAGACCTCGCTTCGCTTCGCTCTCGCTCGCCCTCCTCTCGCTCGGGTGCTGGGCGGCATAAACTCAATCATTCGGTCGGTACCGACCTCTTATACTCGCCAAATTGTCACGTGATCTCTCCTTCTCTTTCCACAAATTGGGATTTCTAATTGGTCGATCGAAAAAGTGGAAGAGAGTGGGGAGAATATGGTGAATCATAAATGGGTGTATATGCGACTATATATAGAACTAACAATTATACAAGCTGTTTGGATTAGGAGACAATATATAAAACTGCTCATTTTTACATCATTATCATATTATTTCAACAATGGAAAAGTATCGTGAATAATTTTGCAAAATGGATGATGTAAAGCATTTGTGTATTTTCCGATACGCAATGTATCAATTAGATTTTTTCGGGATATTGTATTCGTTTTTTTTTTCAGCGTTTTATAATTGTGCAAGATATCAGTGAGATTTTTTTGGATCGAGTAGTGCTATCGACGGCGCGTCGCGTAGCTATTTCTCAATATCGGCGATACCGCGTTTCACGAATTCTATTGGACTCGTTTCATGCTTCTCGATAGTTTCTACAAATGGGCATTTACGTTTTTTTGTATCTGTCGATAATATTGTGGGTACCGTCAATTCGAATTCCTGTGCACTTTGTAAAACAGCTAGCCTCACCGAGTCGAAGAGTCGACGAAATGTCGAGGCGTACAATGTGTTTGACGAATATTCGTGAATCAGATGATAGATCATGAAAAATTCATTCAATCGATAGTCTTGAATGTGTTCTACATTGTTTTTCTCGTGATGAAAATCGCAAAAAACTTTAATTTATGTTATATATTTTTTTTAATTTATACAAAATGTTCAAATGTTGAAATTTTGATCATTTTAGAACTTTTTATACATGATATTCTATAGTACAAATGTGTGAATATAAAAAAATTTATTATTGTATACAACATCGCTATGAAAGTACAAATGAGGATAAAAATGTCATAAAATATTTTGCTACAATTTTAAATTTTATACTATTGTTTCATGTCCGAAGGAAGTGAGAGAGAGAAAAAATATGATCGCCACTCTTTCTCGTGATTGAGTTACCGTGTATGAACATTTTCAAGCGAATTTTATTTGTGAAAAGAAATAACTTGAAT
This sequence comes from Prenolepis imparis, assembly GCF_030444845.1. Classification (NCBI taxonomy): domain Eukaryota; kingdom Metazoa; phylum Arthropoda; class Insecta; order Hymenoptera; family Formicidae; genus Prenolepis; species Prenolepis imparis. The sequence goes on along the minus strand of NW_028141447.1, from coordinate 26,368 downwards.
TATAATAAAAATTTAATACATTTTCTCCGTTTTATTAAATATTTTTTTATATTTATTATATTAGTTTTTATTTGCTTCTTATATTTAATCTTTAATATTATTACATGCTTATAAAAAAATGTTTTAAGAAATATAAAATATTTTAAATATGTAAAAATTTATATTTTTTGGACAAAAGTCTGTAAATATGACATATTCATTATTACTTGTATTTTTTCTCCTCTTTCTATAATTTGAGATTTTTAATTGGTCGATCAAAAAAGTGGAAGATTGTGGGGAGAATACGATAAATCATAAATGGGTGTGTTTGCGACTATAAGTATTAACGATTATACAAGCTTTTTGGTGTAGGAGACAATGTATAAAACCACTCGGTTTCACATCATCATATTAGTTTAACAATGGAAAATAATCGTGACTAATTTTACAAAATGGTATTATTTAGACCACAATTCAATTCAATCCGTGAGATTCACCAAAATGGATTAACTTTGTGAATGTTCTTTGATTTTTAGAAAAACGTGTAATCACTATGACAATTATAACAATCGTATATGAAATAAAATAGTATGAAATTTAAAGTTCTAGATAAATATTTTATAACATTTTTATCCTTATTTGTAGCTTAATGGCGATGTTGTTACAATAGTTAAATTAATTATTTTCGCACATCTTTATATTATACATATAATTCAAATAAAAAAGGTGTGTCCTTCGTTCTCGACGGAAGAAAAATGCTCGAGGAGAGTGAGATAGACAAATATGACGGCTCTCCCTCTTTCTCGTAATTGTCGCGAAGAACGCGGAAGGGAGGGGAGAGAGGAAGTACGGCGAATCATAAATGACCGTGGCGTCTTTCCTCGAACGTATGGAAATGAAGGGGGGGAGTGCCCTTCGTTTTCGACGGAAGAAAAATGCTCGAGGAGAGTGAGTGAGAGAGAGAGGCAATTATGCTTTACGCAAATTTTTATTATTATATATTAATAGAAAAATATTTGTATATTTTGCGATAAATGTTCGTGATACTATAGTGTTTTTCTATAATCGAATATATCAAATATATTTTATGTATTGTAGATTGAATAATATATATCCCCTGTTTCGTTAGAGGAACTTTTGAGAAAAGCGCTTCACTCATTGTGTTAGTACATTACACGTTTCGATAAAGTTAATTATATATTATTGTATTATATGTATTAAATAAATTTTACTTGAATTTTATTTGTGAAAAGAAATAACTTGAATTATAAAAAAAGTCGCTAATTAAATTTATAAATTTCTAATAGTAATATTTGATAGTTACGAATTATAATAAAAATTTAATACATTTTCTACGTAATATTAAATATTTTTGTTTTTTTTATATTTATTATATTAGTTTCTATTTGCTTTTTATGTTTAATCTTTATTATTACAAACTTATAAAAAAATTGTTTTAACTTGTAAAGATTTATATTTTTATCAAATATTACGTATTAAAACTCTTTCTTTCTTTTGATTTCATTAATTCAAATAAATAATATTCAAATATAATTTAAATAATTTAAATTAAATTCAAACGCAATTGAAATTAAATTCGAATAAAATTTCACGCGTCCGAACGACAATGTTAATGTAAGCGAAGCGCTTTCTCTCGAAAGTCGCTGCAGCGCAGCTGCCGCGAGGCGCGAAGCGGAGCGGAGTGGCCGACTCGGAGCCGCGAGGAGGAGCGAGGAGTGGAGCGGCCGCAGGCCCGCGGAACGACCGAGCGACGAGCGAGCGGCGTAGAGCGGAGGCCCACGAAGCGCAGCGAAGACGCCGAGCTGATTCTCAAATTGTGAACTTTTGTCGTTGTCGGGCGTTCGGTCGGTACCGGCCTTTTATACTCGCTAAATTGTCACGTGACCTCTCCTTTTCTTTTCACAAATTGGGATTTTTAATTCGTTAGGTTAGGTTAGGCTTGTGACATCTCTATGCCCCGAGCCAAGCCGAGGCCTCTGAGGGCGGCGCACTGGTGGACGGAGGAGATCGCTTAGGTCTCTTCAAAAGGTCTTTTCGATCAGTTTCGGTAATATTCTGGAATGACCTTCCGCAGTCTATCAGGAATGTTCAGACTCTGACTGACTTCGAGCTAAAACTTTACGCTCATTTACTCGATCTAAATCCTTAAAATGATCTCTAATCTTTCTGACTTGTCTGGCGCACTTAATACTTACAATTAGTATTGCTTACTATCTTGCTTATCGTATTTAACTCATTGTAACCTGCATGAATTTTACTATAGCTTATTCCATTTTTATTCTTTATTTTATTGTTATTTTTTATTATACTCTATTCGCTACTTATTTTATTTTACTATGTTACAATACTCATTCACTTATGCTTACTATGTAGTGCGACGCCTTTGCCTCTCTCGAGAACGCCGCTCTCGAGAAAGCGACGTGCAATGTAAATCGGGAGCGATATCTATCGAAACGTAGGTAGGTGATACGGTAACGAGATAGGTAGTCAACGGTAATGCGGTACTTTACAGTATAAACTCTATGCTAATAAATGGGCGCCAGGCGCGATTTCTCGCGCCACGGTAACGAGAATATCTTAAGAAACTTGATATAAAGGTCCGGCTGCGCCTAGCTCAGTGTATGGCAGAGGGGCGCGATTCTTTGGTAACGCTAGAGAGAGATTCTGGAGGAGAGGAGGGAAATTATTTGACACTCAATATTCAATAATTATTTAACAAATATATTTAACACATAACATTAGAAGGACATATACAACTGATACAGTAATAATCTCGAAATTACAGGAAACGATTACCTTACGGTGGGAATTCACGCGCGATGTAATCGGTACACGCGGTATATAAACGTATTCGAATCGAAACTAGCTCCGGTAGCGAACAATAGGTGCGAGAAGGTAAGCGCGGTATACAAAAACTCCGGAATGTGGTCGCAGCATTCCTCACGCGCGCGAGACTACAGTCTTCACAATCGATATCTCGAAATGTCGAAATATTAATCAACGGTAATTACGGTATTAACGAGGAGTCCCCAATGGCTCACCACGATGATATATAACGTTATTTGCCACGAAGGTCACTCGAACGGACGGGACGAGACGATTTTTACGGAATCTTTACGAACTTAAACAAACGGTAATTTCGCGCTATATTTACGACTCTCGCCGAGTTCCTCGCGATAGATACGGTAACGGTAACTCTCAGAGAGCGACCACGCACAAATTCCGATGTTATTTAACGCGATCTTATAATTCCATCAAAAACAACGATACGATACGATACGATACAATACCATATACTTCTCGAGTCTTAACTTATGACGACTGTCGGCGGCAACTTCCCTGAGAGAGACACTTTCGCGGTACCCGGTATGACCCAGTATCGCGGTAACAATTTTCTGGAGCAACTATGCTCCGCTAAACGGAAACGGTAATTAGGTATAAAGCTGTCGATTTTACTCGACAGACTTTAACCCACGGCACGGTAATACACGACACTAGCTGGACCGGGAACAATTTCTACTCACGAACTACCCGAGTGGCGGCTTACAATAGGTTCGCAAGGCTGATCGGATGTCGTCCTGGAGTCCCTCTCACTCGTTCCGTACGCCAGACAGAAGTGACTCTCCGAGAGAGAGTCCTTAGGTCCCTCGAGCTCCGCGCCGATTTCCCGCGCATCCTATCGATATTCGGTCGCCGTGGGGCCGCCGGGATCCGCCCATCGATCCCTCGGCGCCCTCGTCCTTGTACCCGTGATTTTCGGAGACTCGCTTCCCGCTCTTTCCGGTATCGTGGCGGTATCACCTCATAATTCTTGATTTCCGGGGTTTGAATTGGCAGGCTGGCCGGGCCGTCATCCAATCCTTCCCGCAGGTGTTTATGGGCTGATATAGGGCCCTCTCCTCACTCTGCAGCATGAGGGGGCCTCTCGGTATCCTTTAGCGCTTCCATCAGATCTCTAGAACAGTTTATAGTTTAGATAATATCTCGGGATGGCGGTAGCGACGGGAACTCGATACATGACCTTTGGCACGGTATCCATTTACGGTAGTTTCCTCCTTGGATCTCCGGAATCTTGCTGCACATTTCGTTGAGGAATCCTCCACTCAGTTAGTCGTGTCACGGTTATTTCAACTCACATTCGCTCAATACGGTAACGCAGGAAATATTATACAAACAAAAATAACAATAAAATATAATCTTTTCGCTTTAAGGTCGCTATCTCTCAGGGTGTGAGAAGCAACCCCAGGACGGCTCTCCCCTTCCCTCCCCGGTCGAGCTATTGCCCTTGTGACAGCGCTCAAAAGGCGTCACGTCACAGTAGATACAATCAATTGTACTTCATTTTTCTGTATTTTTTTACTTTTTTGGCGCTTGAGAGAACTCACTCCCAGAGCGCTCAATAAATGAAGCTCTCTCTCTCTCTCTCTCTCTCTCTCTCTCTCTCTCTCTCTCTCTCTCTCTCTCTCTCTCTCTCTCTCTCTCTCTCTCTCTCTCTCTCTCTCTCTCTCTCTCTCTCTCTCTCTCTCTCTCTCTCTCTCTCTCTCTCTCTCTCTCTCTCTTTCTCTCTCGAAGTGTCGTGATCTTATGTTAGTCTGTTACGATGTTAAGGTGAAAAAAAGTTATAATAAAAACTATTTATTTTTATATTAGAGAAGATCGTGACTCATTTTGCGAGATATTTAGCGATAGATGTGTTCGTGATACTTTATTTTTTCTATAACACAAACATTTTTACACATATCGTAGATTGAATAATAATCCACCCCTTTCGCTGAAGTAATTCCAAAAAATTATTGTTAATCTCATGAATTAAACACGATTCGTATCAATTTTTTTTCGTACTTTATTTTAACATTGTACTTTTGCATACAATAGTAGAGATCCGTATAGGGCAGTTATTTCGCTATTTGTGCGAATGTTTGTATTGAGACGCCATATCGCATTTAGCGCAATTACGTTCAATTCTTGGTCATTTTCTGACAATATCGACGAATTATTTTTGAACGATAGGGACAAGTGATACAAGATTTCACTATCGAGGAGAATTTTTGTCAACATACTAAAAATTATATACAATTTAATCGCTGTGATTTCATGTTCGAAAATACTGCCGTGATTTTGTAACCATTCTTGTAACCAGGTCCAATTTAATAGATCGGTCGATTTTGCACCATTTGTGCAATGTGTAAAGTATGTTGCTATATTAACATTATTATTGATTGCAAACGTATCGTTCGTTTTGTCGTAACGCCATTGCTCTTTGATACGATTCAACCATGTGTGTGCTTGTGATATGGCACGCGCGTAACGCTGATTTGTGACTCGTCGTATAATTATTGTTTTCTTTGTTAGTTTGGCTTCTTGGTAAACAATTTGAATTTCTCCCCATAGTCTAAAAATATTTTTTATACGCGCCAAATCACATATATTCGTAACCGTTGTGACTTCATTATTCAATTCTTTCGTTACATCGTTGCACAATTGATGTAATTTATCGAACTCTTTATTATTCACAGTTACAATGCTCAATAGAGTTTCAATATTTTGTTCTCGGGTGACCGCAAGCTTTTCACCAATATGATTCAACATTTGCGCAATATTTCGCATCACGGTGAGATCAAACTTTACATCGCGAGTATTTAATTTTTTCATCTCGAAATCAATCGTACGTTTCTTGTCGCGCAACGCATTTATCTCGCGAATTCGTTGTTCTCGGGCCTGTAATAATCGTCGCGCCATATCCGTTTCGTAATTTGCGATAAGAAATTCTCTCTTGCGCGTTTGTTCCTCTCTCGCTAATTCGATCTTTTGTACGAATACCGCTTGTATAGACTCTATATATTGTATATGTCTAATTAACGAGTCCGTCGTATCGAGCCTGTTTGACAATTCGGTCTCACGTTCTACATCACGCTTGATGCTCGATAGTCGAAGTTTTTCGCTACGTTTACGCTCCGTACCGATATGCGTGCGAAGATATGCGGTCGTTTCTTCGTGTTTGTACTCGTTTACATTTGAATGATCGTTCCATCGTCAGCACGATTGCTTGCTCCAGAGCGCATCGTGTTAAATCGACAGTCGTGCATCGAATGTTGGCGCAAATAAACTTGTGAGAAATAGCGAAGATGTACCCATGTACCTAACGCGTACTCGCAATCGGAAATATTATACTGGGTGAGGTTATTTGTAATAAATTTTTTCCATTGTACGGTAGCGGTGGACTGTGCGATATTACTATTATTCATGGTAAATAGTATAATTTGTTTATGATTATGATCTGATTGCGAAACACTATCGAGGATTTGTTTTGAAGAAATGAAGAAAATGGCAGAATTTTTATCCTGACGAGACATTGCGATATATATTTTTACGTGTAACGGTAACGTGGACGTTATTATCATTCGTATTGCAAAGAAAGGGACTGTTGTGAATTAGGTTTGGTTTACATTCGACCGATTCACGCGACGCGTATCTTTGTAATATTTGTTTACGAGTGTCCACGTAAAGCGAAGATAGACTAACGGCGCGAATGAATCGTTCCATCGCATCGTCGTTGAATTTTTCATCGTTCAGTATTAATTGTAACAATTCGTTGTTACCTAATGTTTTTTTCGCGATGTCGTTTCCGTCGTGTAATCGCACTTTTTTGGCGATATTATTATAATCATTGTCGTTGTATAGAGCCTGTATACGTTTCATGTCTTATGAAATGTTTTATACAATGATATAAAGACATTTTATATATTTTTATATATTTTACACAATAATCGTTTTTTTTCATCGTCCAATTGACTTTAATAATAAAAAAATGAGACTTTAACTGGAGTCCTCGACCAATTCACTATGTTAGATTATTTTTTTTCTCTCATACATGTATCTTGTTTATCGCAATATTGAATGTTACGTGTGTCGCAAAATTGGCGCATATTCATACCGCGAGGAATCCATATGAGAAAACAGTACATCGCAAAGGGCATTTTATTTGGCATATTTTGCGATCCGAATACGAAACACACTACGCCACTGTCGTTCGGATGGTGGCGATTGATTTCGAGTCGTACCTTGTTAGAACCAGCACCTCTGTCCGGCACGCGACATACAGGCGGAGCTCGAAGAAGCGCTCGTTTTGCCTGTTCGTACGTAATTTCGGTATTATTGCCAAAAGCGATACGGTCCATACCGCGATCCTCGTCCGGACAATCGTATATCGTTTGATATCGAAAATACTGACATAGCGCCGTAGTGCTAGTTTGATCGAGCATATAATATTTATTGATTATAATCTGACGCCAATACGGATACGGATTCCACAATCTTTGCTCGGGATGCTCGTAACCTTGATCGAATTGATTCACATTTATCAAATTTCTGATCGATCGATTGAACGCGATACGAGAATCGCGCATAATCTCGTCGTTATATGTCCAAAGAATGCCGTAATGATTCCCAAAGGCGTTTCGGTTGCGCGGTACCTGCAACGACGACACAAAGTTCACGTAATTCTGACTCTCGCGCCACCGAGTGTTAGTATCGGCTCCGAATAGTTGCTCGAGCGCGTCACTGCGTATGAGAAAGCCAATCTCTTGAGCGTAAAGCGAACCGTCGTTCCATGCTTGCGACATGTATTGCAGAAAGAGCGTATCGCGTCGCACGACGTCTTCGTCGGATGGTGGCGATTCGTCGCCGGTGATTACTCGAATACAAGCATTCGGAAATCTACCGCCGTTATTGTGCAAATAGTCGCGATCGCGTCGCACGGCTATCGACAATTTGCTAATGTATCTATACGTTGTGCCTTTATTTTTGTCCACGACACTGTATACGTTGATTGTATCCGCGCAATAATATACGCGTCGTCGTTCGTCTCGCTCCCCGTTCTCGATATTATCATTCTCTTCGCCATACGGTATCACGGATAACAAACGACAGCCGTTTGCGGTACATGGATTGGGTAACCATACGCTTGGTACGTCGCGCCCGTCATTCGTCGTGTCCAATCTACGGGTAGCTATACGCGACGAAAACTCATTACTTACGAAGTTCGAGTACAACTCTAAATCATCACTGCGATACTGTGTACCGTAGAAACGAGACGGCCACTCTTCGAATGTGGCCTCGCGACAGTACGGACCGATAAGTGGATCGCGCGCTGATACCCGTTATTACATTCACACGAACCCGACACGAATGGATCGCGATGTTGAAGGCGCGATTCCGCGTCTAAACGGCCATTCTCGCATCCTTGCTCTTTCATACAGGCCGATCGCGGTCCGGCGATATTCGTGAGTAAGTGCGGATACTTGCATTGACATAGAAAATTGAAATTACTGTCGCGTGCGTGAGGCATGGCGAAGCGTCTGGCTAGAATTCAATTGCCGTTGAAGGGATTACAAGAAGCGCGTAATCGTGCGAAATCGCTTTCAGCGTTGCGCAAATCTGCCAAATCTCGCGCGATACTCTCGCGTACGCAGTACCCTTTGTACGACGATGCGTTTTTCGGCAACACAATGTTCCGCAACTCTTTGTCCGATGACAACGATGAAATATCGTCGAACAATGGTGTATCGCGATCGAAATGAGCGCATACTCGTAACGAAACGCGCGATTCTAGACATTCGAAACACGCGCTCCAACCATCGCGTACATCGCATTCTTGTAAATTTGTAAAATCATCGCACTCGCGCGTATCGATCGAACGCACCGGTATAATTATATCCTCGCGACGATACGTAGGAATGCGCTTATCGCCAAAATTATTGTTGTTCGACTGCTGCGACTCGTTCGCATCAACCTCGCGACGTACTTTTTGCCATTTAGGCTCGAACGGCTCGTACCTTTTACGAGAATACGTTTGTTTAACTCGAACGGTCACTCTTACGATTATTATGACGAATATAATGACGATAGTAATTATCGTTATTAGTACACGTTGACTGTTCAATGACAAAACGACTTCACCGTTTCGATGCGCGCGAAATACATTATTCAGCATTTGAAAACTAGTATGTATAATTAGTCTCTTATTTCGCGAACTTATTTTGTTCGATGCAACAAAAATAGGATACCGAATGGTATGTTTTACGTTCCTATTTTTGTCGTGAATCTTCTAATTGAAAAAATAGGATGCTTGTTTGAAAGGAATAGGAATCCTATTTTTTCACAATATAGGCGAAAAAGTTCTAAAATACTGTACTTTGTGGAAAAATAGGATTACTATTTCTTTCAAACAAGCATCCTATTTTTTCAATTAGAAGATTCACGACAAAAATAGGATGTTGCAACAGTATCTTATTTTTTGTCACATGATAATGTATTTCTAAAAAATAGGAGGGATATGTAACTAACTTTTTATCGACGTGTACCACTTTTTATACAATCTTACGCGCCTGTGCAACGACGGTAATGTAAGCGTGAAGACACGTTTGTGTCGAAAGTTGCTCCAGCGCAGCTGTAACGCGAGGCGCAATAATGAACGATACGGCGCGTAATAGTACGTACAGTTCTAAATTTTGCGAGAATGTCGTAGTGCGGTCTCGCGATTATTGCGATATTCATAAACCGTTAAAATGTTTCGCGGAAGAAAGGACAACAAGCGCGTCGTCTTCTCGTTTCGAGAAATCGAGTAGACGCGTGGCGCGAGTAGAATACAATGCGAATACAAATCGTGATGCTCTAGCGGAATTGCTCGAATCATCGACGAACTCGGTGAAACGCGAGGTCGAACGCTATTTCGAATACAATAAAGCTCTATCGCGAGCCGGTAATGAGCGTTCAATCGCTAATACATATCGTTTACTTTGGAATATCATATACGCTTCTGACGATTTCGGTTCCTGCTTTTGTCGCGTCGAAGCCGCTTGGCGAAATGTCGACGATACAGCTACGACATCGATCGATGAGTACTTTTGCCGCAACGATCGCTCGTTTGTCTCGCGCCAAGCAAATACTTTAATTCACGTGCATGAAAATGTCCGACGCGAAATATTGACGATTTGGCGCGACAAGGACTGAACGTAGGCGATTCGCGTACACAATTGCGCTATAACGCGACACCTTTGCGGTGTCTCGATAATTTGTCGCGCGATGTACTTGACTCTTCGAACTCGGCGTATCGCCCGATCTGGCGCTGCAGTGTCGAGCATCGTTTCGACGACACGTCGTTGACCGATCGTTGCGCTTCCGATACAAATAACAGTGGTTATTCATTGGTGAAAATTATGGATTGCTCGTTCGACGATGCGCGCAGTGCCTGGTACGCGATAGTGCAGATTCTCGATTGGTGCGATCAAGTGCACGATTTTACAGACATGTTTCCGGTACGTCGAAGTGTATAGAACGCGTACATGCGCGATCGTCGTGACGTTATTGCGGTGTTGACGGACCTCGGGGACTTGACGGTGTTCACGTATACAATACGTTTGCTGCTTTTAATTGTTTACGTGGCTTGTTCGTACGGCACGATATCGCGCAAATTATCGGTCAACGATCGTGTGTCGAATCGCAAGCACGAATGTCTCTTTCCGACCAAGACCGCCGGTGTGTATCACGCTCTCTTTCACACGTCGATTCTACCGCATCGTTTGCTCTGCGGCGACGATCGCGCGACAATCACGAGCGACGAATCATCGTCATCGCTGTGCTCTCGCTATTCTAATCGTGCAGCGCGACGATTCGGTTCGCTCGCGTTTGTGACCACGTGGTGGAATGATTTTCGAGATCTGACCGAACGCGCTTGCGAACGATACGACGTTCCTGTGCCGCGTTGGCACTTTTATCGCAATTGTATCACGTAAAATGCACTCATCGTCGTACAATAACGCGACACAAATGTCCGACTTTTTGTCTAAATACGAATATCTGTTCCACTTGCGTAATTCGTATCCCCAAACGCGATACTTGTTACGCAAATGGGACATACTTTATCGCCACTATCGCTGTGAATTGTGCGATATTGAGCGTACTCGTTACTCGATCGATGTTACTCGCGCCAGTGTTCGCGATCTAAAACATTCCGTCGTGCGATATACCGCCTGTGTCAACGTTAACATCGACTCGTCGTCGAATGTCACGCATTATTTGCACATTTGTAACTTTTTGCCAATAGTGATCGGCACGGAATGTTTTAGATTCGATCGAACGATTCGATGACTCGCTAATGACGAAACAACCGAACAAAGTCGGTATTTCGGCACAGTGCTCGTGTTTAACAATATTTGGATTTTCAATAATTTCATAGCAACTAACGCGCAACTTTGTCACCGCTACAAGACGCATAGTAATTCGCCCAATACGTACGTACGCGCGTATATTTACGATCGTGATGGTAAAGGACACATGTTATTTACCCGCGATTACAAATTATTTTTACGCGATCGCTATCGCCGCGAAATTCTGGTAATCGATGAAAATCTGCGATATTGTGCGCTCGACAATGAGAATGTCGCCAGTGTGATCGAGAACTTTGTCGATGTGGCGTTACGCGGCGATCCGTATTGCGTGAACGACGTAATGTCTTTCTTTTACGATTACTATGCCTATATGATTCATGGTGTGCTGGGCGGTGTAGACGAGAACGATGATGGTAATGGTGGTATTAATGACGACGCGGTTAATATTTCACGAGCGGATGACGGGAAAGAGAATTTAACGCAAAAATCTCGCGATATCGATGACATTGAAACAAAAAGATTATATCTACCCCGAGTTTGTACGCTGCGTTAATAACATCTATGTGTTTCGAATTGCGGCGACTGAGGTACCCGTACCGTGACAATAACGACAATGAGCAGGTAAAGTGTACTGTGTCCAATAGCGCAGCAGCCAACACTACCGCGAATGAATTTGACAGATCCGTCGAAGCGACCGTTTCCACAATCGAATCGATCGTGGGACAATACGCGACTCTGTCGCATCGAGCGAATCTATTGCAGTTTATCAGTCGAAAGACTAGCATTCGCACCGATTGGAATGAAAATATGAAACGACAATTGAAGTCTGAGATTCGCGCACGTACCGCCAATTGGACGCACATCGCGACTAACGTGGCCAACAAAACATCGTCTTCGTCGATGTTGGCGGCGACAGCGACAATGTCGTCGCTGTTGAACGCAACCACCTTTACCGCAGTGAGTGCATACTCGCCCGCGTCGATATTGTTGAACGTCGGTCGACGACGGTCGTCGCGAACGCAGGCCAGCACGTATGCGGTCCGAATTATCACGAGTAAAAATGATGGCGCGACAGTCGACACGTCTCGCGGTCTCGCGATTGCGATGCGCGCGCCTAACATAACGATCGACAATAACAAGGTGCAGCAGCAATTTCTTTGTAGCAAAATTCACGATGACGTGGAGTACGATCACGAATTGATCAAACGAATGCGCGTGGTTAATTTGAACGCGATGAAGTGTCTCCAAATGCCGCGTCGATTCGAACAGTATCTCAGCTTTTTCAATATCGGAAACATCAGTAATGCCGGGCGCGTTATGAATCGTACGCACGCTATGCGCGAATCCTTTTTTGTGGACGCGCACGCGACAACTCGACGCGTCGTAGCGTTTGTACGCGAGTATTTTAACACGGTGGTGAAATTATACGTATCCGCGGATACTTCGCAAACAACGATATCGCATAGCTCGCCGATAGTCATTATAGCGATAAACGAGATACCAATTATGCGACTCGTCGCAAATATTATAGAAATTATGCGCGATACATGTAACAATGAGCGTTACACCGCCGCTTGTTGTTTTTCGTATATGTTGAATTATTTTTAGCCGTAAAACGATTCGATACGTCGTGCACGCTGGATCTTGTCAATCTCATCGAGAACGAACTATACTTCGTCAACGTTCGCGTCGCCAATGGTATTATGTTATGTCCGGTGCAAATCGTCGAGCGCACGCAAATCGCATCGTCTTTATCAGCAATCGCTCGCTACTGTTCGTACTGTCGAGATTATCACACTACGAATAACTCGCTCGCGATAAGACTGTCGAGTGAATTGATACGACAACGGAATTGTAATTTTAACGCTACAAACTACGAATGTAATAACGATATATCGGCATTGCCGCGCTGCCCGCATCACATTTATTGCGATCGGCGTGAATTGGAACTCTACGAATGTTTGACCGGTGTCCGGTTTCGCGATCCCTTTCTACACGAAGTGGCTTGTCACGGATTATTGTCCGTCGCTAAGTATCCATTTGTCACGGACATTAGTAAAATTATCGTGTCTATCAATGCGCACAGACGCGCCATTCCGCTGTTGTTTGTCGAAAGTGAAGACTGTAAAGACGATCGGTACAAAATGTTGCGCGAATTTATCAATTACGAGCGAAATGGTCGCGCGATGTTTCTACGGTATCGTCGCGACAAGGTTACCAAATACGCCAAGGAGAGGACCCTGATCGGCGACGATTTGACACCGGTCAATTCAATTCGTCTATTTTTCGCATTCGGTGACTTCGATATGCGCAACTGCGAGGATGGCTATGTCGTGGACGACTCGCTAGGTCTGACGATGGATACGTTTTTTGCGAAAAAAATAAACATGACGCTTTGTCCAAACGGACAGATATATTTCCAGTCAATTATGAGCGTCGAGGTACTCTCGTATAATTACGGTGTTCGTTTACATGTAGCGCGTGTGCGAGCCAACGGGCCGCTTGTTTTTTCAGTCAACAGCAAAGTACAGATATTTCGTCGCAAGGATCGCGATTGTGACGACACAACGTGGCGCGAGTACGACATATATTTGACGTGGAACGCGTCGTTTTTATGCGGTCGCGATGAGTGTTCAACGGTGCGAGGAAATGCCAACGATGATAACGGCGGTTCATTCGTGTCAACCGGCGTGTATCAAAGTCGCGAAAAGAGAAATGTCGATCGTGAAATCGATGCGCGCGACACTAAATTTCATTCGCGCGTATTGCATCTGTACGACAAAGAGTCGCCGATTTACGCCAGTATGCTCGAATCGCACGACAAATATATACGCGTAAAGCTGTATTCGCGTGCGGCTAAGCAAACGATAAAACTGCAAAATTCCTTCGGGCAGAAAGGTATCGCGCAATACGCCGATCTATCGGACTTTCGTAGCGAATCGGGAGAACGAGTGCAAGTGATCTCGTCGATTTACAGTTTTATCGGTCGTTCCGCGTGTGGTCAACTGTTGGAACAAAATTACGCGAGTCGAATGCAACGCGTGTATTCGCAACAAACCGGCCAGTGTGTCGGCTACGGTGGTTACGGTCACTTTTTCGTCAGCAACGACTCGCCGCACAATAATTTTATATATAGTGTAAAACGTGGTGGCGAAAATCCAATGCGCATGTGTAAACTTACGTATGAAAGTTTATTAGAAAATGAAATTAGTAGTGCTGCATTTACAAAATCCTGCGAGTTTGAATCTGGCGCGATGAATCCGTATACCGGTATGTCGCGTCAAGTGGCGAACGCTCTCGACTGCTACAAGACTTTGTTTCGCGAAGTCTCGCTACCCTCGCAACGTTTGCGTAGATTGCGCAAACGTCGTTACGACGATCTTTTGATGGATCAGCTTGTTCGAAACATGATGTGCGCTAAAAAGAAAAAATTACATAATAATACGCGTTGAATATTTTATAGCGAAGATTTTGTAAGTTATAATAACAAAAAAAAAAGAATTATACAGAAAATACTGGTAAATATAAAGTTTAGCTGTACCTCTCTATACGGTCGATTCATTCGTCCTTCTCTCTTCGTTCGGCGGCGTATAGTCTATGGTGTCGACGGTGCAGCAGCACGGTCGCTGCGTCACAGATTCGCCGTTCTTCGAACAAACGGTGACTGTCGGCGGCGACGACGTCGTTGAAGACCCCCCTAACGTTGTCGACGAGGGCGGCCACGTGGGCGGCACATTTTCGAATCGACGTTCGTAGATCGTGGCTCGGTGAGCGGGATCCAGCACGGACGCGATTTTGCTCGACGTCGAGAGGATACGGTTGCGAAATCGCACGCGATCTATCGCGCACTCCGTCCATTCAAGCTGTCGGCCAGATGGGTGCCGCGCTTGCTCACAATCGACCAAAAACCACAACGAAATTCAGTGAACCACTTGTGAACCATTCCATGCGACGGAGCAGAGTCCCCATAATACTTTTTTAGCTTTTCTTCAGTTTCCTTAATGGTTTTTCCACGCAAAAAGTAATGTTTTATTAGCACACGAAATTCACTTTTTTCCATTTTAGCAAAAAACACAAACTTATCCGCTTTAGAACGCTGTCAAAAAATTTCTATTTGACAGATCTACTTGAAACTTGGTGTGTATACTTAAATAAGATGGTAAATATCAGAAATAAAATTAGATTGCGATTTGAGCGCCATATCTTGTAAAAGTCACTGACTTATCGAACTGCCCTCGTATACAGCATACAATATTAAATGTATATACATTTCATATACATGATTTGAATATACATTATGGTACGTGATATGTATATTCATTAATGTATTTTGTATGTATACAGGGTGTCCGGTAATAGTCACGCCAACCGTCGTGTGCAGATTCCTGGGATCATTTGGAGACGATTTTTCCTCAGCAAAAATGTCGAGACACCAATAATTTTCGAGTTATAAGCGATTGAAAATAAAGGGTTTTTCGCAAACTAAGCCTTGTGGAAATAAAATAATAATAAATTCACATTCTTCAGTTAATTTTAGGTAGAGTTTACTTTAATAGAATTTTAATTTAAGGCTTACAATTAGTTACAAAGATACATGATAGCAAAAATTGAAAACATGCAAAAAATAATGACCTCCCTCGACATTTTCGCTGAGGAAAAATCGTCTCCAAATGATCCCAGGAATCTGCACACGACAGTTGGCGTGACTATTACCGGACACCCTGTATACAGTGCACAATATTAAATGCATATACATTTTATATACGTGATTTGAATATACATTTTTTATGATACGTAATATATATATTTAATATACATGTATTTCGTATGTTTATATATATATACAGCGCACATTAAATGTATGTACATTTCATGTACGTTATTAGAATATAAGATATATATCTAATAATATGAAACACAAAAAATATAAAATAAAAAATGAATAGAAAAATTAAAACTTAGAATTAGAGAAATTAATAAAAAAAATTAAAAATTTCTACAAAAATTAAAAATTAGTACGAATAAAAAATATTAAAAAATTTTAATTAAAAAACTTGACGCTGCTAAACAATATGCTAAAATTAACATAGTCTTTAAGTCTCTTATTTACTTAACTAAGTAAATAAAAGTAATAAATTAACTCCTACTATAACAATGCTGTTATTGATGTAATTAAATTAAATATATAATTCTAAATTAAATTTAGATTCAAATTAAATTTATTATTTGTTGCTTTAATATAGACTTTAAAATTTTGCAACGCCAAGTTTTTTAATTAAAATTAAAATTTTTTTGTTTGCATTAATTTTTAATTTTTGTATCAATTTTTAATTTTTTTATTAATTTCTAAGTTTTAATTTTTCTATTAATTTTTTATTTATAACTTTTATTTAAACATATATTAATAAACATACAAATATATTAAATATATTAATAAACATTTAAACATATTGTATATTAATAATTATGTATTATATTATTTTAATATTATTAATATATGTATGTTTAATATTATAATATATGTATTGTATAATATTTTGCGCCTTTTCGTATTTTTTGTTATATTGCACACGCGTGATTTCTCTCTGTATTCGCGCATAGCGCCGTCCGATTCTGTTCCTACCGCTCGCCGCTCTCTAGCGCTGTGTGTGACCGACTGCGCGTCGCTGATGCGCGGCATACGATCTCATCCCTTCTTCTATCGTCGCTCGAACGAACAGCATCGTGCGTGCAGCATCCGTACAAAATACGTAATTACTAAGCACCGCGAGCGAGGTTGTGTATCATTAATAGTTAAGAAATAAATTCAGTAAAAATCAGAGGAAACCATCGTTTTTTCTCGACCACGCCCGATCCCGAGAGATCAAGAACCGTGATCATCGCGTGGGGGCCACAAGGCCACGAAACATTTTGGTCCTTCGAGCCGGATCACAGCGCAGACATCACGAGTTCGGCAATTGAGCGACGACAAGGGTCTGCCCACGCACGGGACGACCCTACGAGAAGGACGAGCAGTGCCACGGTGAAACGGCAACCACGCCGTCGACGTCACGAGGCACAGGCTCAACAGCTAGCACGAGTCGAGCGTCGCCGCCATTCCTGCCCAGTCGTGCCAGGAGGACACGATTCGAGCGTCGCCGCCATTCCTGCTAATTCGTGCCGGAAGGAAAGCACGAGTCGAGCGTCGCCGCCATTCCTGCCCAGTCGTGCCAGGAGGACACGATTCGAGCGTCGCCGCCATTCCTTCCCCGCCGTGCAGAAAGGAGAGCACGTGGCCGCCATTTCTGCCCAGTCGTACCAGGAGGACACGAGTCGAGTGCCACCTGTCGTATCTACCCATCAGCGTGTCAGTTGAGTTACCGGCCGAAGCGCATTGAGGTTAGACCATCAAAGTCGCGAAAATTCCAGGTATTGTTAACAATTACGCGCCGGTCTTGACCCAAGTTCCGCGCGCCGAGAACTCTACGCCCTTGTCTCCGAAATGACTTCCAACGAGGATCCCGCCGTTTTAAAGAAGCAACGCACCGTAATTAAGGCAGCTTGCACGCGTATCAAAACGTACGTTGAAACGATCACGTCCGTCACATCGCCGGTAATGGCTCAGCTTGTCGAGCGCCGCGCAAAGTTGGAACAATATTGGTCGGATTACAATACGGTACAATCAAAACTAGAAACACTCGACGAAAGCGAGGGTAACGATCGCATTGCATTCGAAGAGGCTTTCTTTAGCCTCACAGCTAAAATTCGAGAATTGATAAATCCGCCGTATATTACGCATCGCACTGAAGCGACGTCATCTTCGTCTCCGACCACGGCATCGGCATCTCCCGTAATGCGCGAACCCGCGACTCATGTGCGACTCCCCAAGCTGAGTCTGCCGACATTCGGCGGCAAGTACGATGACTGGTTTCCATTTTTCGATGCATTCAATTCAGTTATACATTCTAACGCGTCGTTAAACAATGTACAGAAATTACAATATTTGCGATCATCGCTCACCGGCGAGGCAAATGACATAATCAGTTCTTTGGAGATATCGGATCTCAATTACGATATTGCGTGGACCATGCTAAAAGAACGTTATGATAATAAACGAGTCATCGTACTCATGTCAAGGCGATCATGGAGCTACCATCCATGAGCAAAGAAAACGTTGGCGAATTAAGACAAATTGCGGACGGCGCGTCCAAACACATACACGCCCTCAAGGCATTGAATCGTCCGACCGCGCAATGGGATGATTTACTCGTGTACATTTTAGCCTCTAAGTTAGATACGCTCACACTGCGAGAATGGCAGACGTCATTGACGGGATCTGAGATTCCAACTTTCAAACAACTAGTCGATTTCATCGCGCATCGGTGCCAAGTTCTCGAGGCGACCGGTAAAACTAACATCGTTCTTGCGAAGAATTCTAATGTTCGTGCTCCTGTTAACGGAAAGAGGCAAACCGCGTGCGCCGCGACACTAAAATTTAAGTGCAGCTTTTGCAAGGGCGATCACTCTATATATCATTGCAAGCAGTTTTTGGATCTCAACACTGCCCGTAGAAACAGTGAAATTCGAAGGTTGAAGGTCTGTCTCAATTGCCTACGCTCTACGTCACACGTTGCTAGCAAGTGCCCATCAGGCGCTTGTAGAGTGTGCAAAGCCAAACACAACACGCTGTTGCACACTGCTGCTCCAGCAGAAACGGCCGACTCCAGTCAAGAAACATTCGAAAAAACCAGCTCACCGACTGCACCGTCCGCGTTGGTTACTCACCTGTCGCGTTCCTTTGATGGTAAATATGCCATGCTTTCGACTGCCGTCGTACACGCTTACAATAGCAAGGGTTTCCCGGTACCCTGCCGTATATTATTGGACTGCGGATCACAAGCAAATTTCGTATCCAAGAATTTTGTATCATCTCTCGGCTTAAAGCCGCGTTCTTTAAATATATCTATTTCAGGCATAAACGGCGTGACCACTAAGTCTACTCAAACCGCGCGTTTGAAAATGCAATCACGCGTAAACGCATTTTCTTTCGACGTTGACTGCATCGTGACTGACCAAGTGACAGATAAGCTTCCGTCATTCACAATCAAACGGACTGACTTCGACCTTCCGCGCAACTTGCAACTCGCCGACCCTCGGTTCTATCAATCTGCTGACGTCGACGCCCTTATTGGTGCAGATTTGTTCTGGGACTTGATATGTGTCAACTCAAGGCGTCACAGTCGCATCCTACTCTACAAAAAACAAGGCTGGAATGGATACTAGCGGGCCGACTAAACAATCCAAGGTCACCACAAGCAATTCGATCCTTCCACGCCATAATAACTAACGCGCAACTGCATGAAGAGTTGGACCGATTCTGGCGACAGGAGGACGTCGCCGGTCCATCAGTCAATTACACTATAGATGAGGTTCGATGCGAAAATCATTTTCTCGAGAATGTATCTAACACTCCCGACGGCAGGTACATAGTGAAACTGCCAATCAAGGAATCGGTAATTACCAGGCTTGGAGAATCTGAGGGCATCGCGCGGAAGCGACTACAGTCACTCGAGAAGCGGTTTAAACGCGAACCGACACTGAAGCCTCGCTACGAGCAGTTCATCAACGAATATGTTTCTCTCGGTCACATGAAGTTGGTAAACCCGCAACCCAATGAAAGGGTATCCTGTTACTTACCACACCATTGTGTTTTCAAGACATCAGAGCAACCAGCGAAACTGCGTGTTGTCTTCGACGCTTCTTGCAAGACAAGCACAGGATTATCATTGAATGATGCACTTATGGTGGGACCCGTGGTACAGCAGGACCTGATGTCCATTTTGATGCGTTTTCGCACCTTCCAGTACGCCTTCACTGCCGACATTATTAAAATGTACCGGCAAATTCTGGTGGACGCATCTCAAACTTCCCTTCAACGGATCCTATGGCGGAGTGAACGCTGACATCAAAACATATGAGTTACTCACGGTTACCTATGGCACTGCTGCTGCGTCATATTTAGCAACGAGGTGTCTCAAGCACTTAGCGGAACAGCATGAAATCGAGTATCCAACGGGAGCTAAACACGTCAAACGTGATTTCTACGTAGACGACCTGCTGACCGGGGCGGATACATATGACGAGGCTAAATCTATGCGGAAGGAAATAATTCAATTACTGCGCCTGGGATCGTTCGAGTTAAGCAAGTGGGCCTCAAATTGCCCGAAATTAATCAAAGACAGCGACGATCTCAACCGAAAGCCGGTCACAATAAACGACGGCGCAACCTCTCGTATCTTGGGAATGATATGGGATCAGAGCGAGGATACTTTCCGATTTTCCCACGACGTTGGTGAAGAGCATAAATTCGTGTCCAAACGCATGATATTGTCCGGCGTCGCTAGGTTGTTCGATCCTCTCGGCCTCCTCGGTCCCACCATTGTCACGGCGAAACTCATTCTACAAGAATTATGGCAAGCAGGAAGCCATTGGGATGAATCCGTCCCACAGGACATACACACGCGTTGGAAAAAATTTGAACGACAATTGGCAGGATTAAGACGGTTGCAAGTACCTCGGTGCGTTAAATTCAACACGAATGCATAATGGACGCAAATACATGGGTTCTGCGATGCCAGCCAGCGAGCCTACGGAGCCTGCATATACGTCCGAACGAGACTTGACGAAAATCAATTTCGCACCGAATTATTGTGTTCAAGGTCACGCGTTGCGCCACTTAAAGCTGTATCGTTGCCGAGACTAGAATTGTCTGCGGCGCTGCTTCTATCAAGGTTGTTCAATAAAGTTCGCGAATCAATCGACACAACTCACATGGAGATCTTCCTTTGGTCGGACTCTACAATAACGCTGAACTGGATCAGCTCGCCTTCCAGAAAATGGGAGGTATTTGTAGCAAACCGAACTGGAGAAATACAGCGCTTAACCGAAGTAAAGAGTTGGCGGCACATCGCCTCAGCAAACAACCCCGCCGACATTCTATCATGCGGACTCGACCCACACGAATTGGTGGACGCAGACACGTGGTGGCATGGCCCCGCATTCTTACAAACCGACGAGATTCAATGGCCAAACGGAGATTTCACTCGCCTGGGGGGCGAGATTCCCGAAAGATGGGAAACAGCAGCAGTCGTCGTTACATCCAAGCAACCCATCGTCGAAGATCTATTAAAAAAGCATTCCAGTTTAGATAGGGTATGCCGCATCATTGCATACTGCCTCAGGCTTCGCAAGACACACCGATCGGACGCCACGACAGAATTCGTTTCCCATGCAGAAATATCGCGCGCGCTCGAAATTGCATGTAAAACGGTACAGAAAACCGCATTCTCGAGCGAATATAGCCAATTAATTAAGGGTAGCTCGATCAATGCGTCCAGCAAATTACTTTCCCTATCCCCATTTATGGACAAAGACGGACTAATTCGAGTGGGGGGGTAGACTGAAAAATTCCAGCTTACCGTTTGACGCGTGTCACCCCATATTACTTCCGCGCGATCACGAGCTGACGAAACGAATAATAGAGCAGGAGCACGTACGTGGTTTACACGCGGGAACACACGCCACGATGGCCGCGGTTAGACAACGTTTTTGGCCTCTTTCGCTTCGATCCACAACGCGAAAAATCATTCGAAATTGCGTAACATGTTTCAAGGTAAAGCCAATCATGTCGGAAGCGTTAATGGGTACTCTGCCCAGCGGTCGCGTTACCGTCTCAAAGCCGTTCTCGCACTGTGGCGTAGACTACGCCGGCCCGCTAATTTTGAGAGAAGGAAAGCGACGCAACGCACGCAACCACAAAGCGTACATTTCTATATTCGTTTGTTTCGCGACTAAAAGCGTACATATTGAACTAGTAAGCGATTTAACATCGGAAAGTTTTATTGCAGCGTTGCGGCGATTCATTTCCCGAAGGGGCAAGCCCTCTTGTATGTACTCCGATAACGGCACCACCTTCGTCGGAGCGCACAAGCAGCTCAAGGAGCTCTACGAATTTATAAACGACAAACGGACGCAAGACGAAATACAACACTTTCTCCGAGAGCACCAAACGACATGGTGTTTCATTCCGCCGAACGCGCCGCATTTTGGCGGTTTATGGGAGGCTGCTGTAAAGTCGGCCAAGCACCATATGACTCGAATAATAGGCAAAGCGCATCTAAACTTCGAGGAGATGACAACAGCGTTGCACGAAGTGGAGGCGATACTGAATTCACGGCCGCTCACGCAACTGAGCTCCGATCCCAACGATCTGACCTATCTCAGCCCAGGCCATTTTTTGATCGGTACGACGCTGAACAGCTTCCCATGTCATGATCTGCATGACGCCAACGAGAACCGATTAACGCGGTGGCAAAGGGTGGAGCAAATGCGGCAGCATTTTTGGCGAAGATGGAGCAACGAATACCTACATTCTCTTCAGGAGCGAACGAAGTGGAGAGTCAACAAGGGCTTACAATTGAAACTGAATCAGTTGGTGCTCGTAAAGCAACAAGGCCTGGCCCCTTTACAGTGGCTCCTAGGCCGGGTGCAAGAACTGCACACCGGTTCCGACGGCATCGCGCGGGCTGCCCTCGTACGAACTGCAAAGGGTCTATTTACGAGACCTTTGTCCAAGCTCGCGATATTGCCGATAGATGTTTAGGATATAAGTCAAGATTCCATTATTTGTATTTTATTGTATTTTAGATATCAAGTAAGCGTTATCCTGTGATTACACCAAAGAAACCAACTCACTATAGTTTTCTCAAATTGCAATTTAGTTTTCTTTTTGTTTGGGTCTCAGCGCGACAACAACACGGGTTACATTATGTATTGTTCTAAGCCGATAATGTTGTCATGTGGTTGTCTCTTCTTTTATTTTGAAAGAACATTCTTTCAAGGGGGGCGGCGTTGTATAATATTTTGCGCCTTTTCGTATTTTTTGTTATATTGCACACGCGTGATTTCTCTCTGTATTCGCGCATAGCGCCGTCCGATTCTGTTCCTACCGCTCGCCGCTCTCTAGTGTGTGACCGACTGCGCGTCGCTGATGCGCGGCATACGATCTCATCCCTTCTTCTATCGTCGCTCGAACGAACAGCATCGTGCGTGCAGCATCCGTACAAAATACGTAATTACTAAGCACCGCGAGCGAGGTTGTGTATCATTAATAGTTAAGAAATAAATTCAGTAAAAATCAGAGGAAACCATCGTTTTTTCTCGACCACGCCCGATCCCGAGAGATCAAGAACCGTGATCATCGCGTGGGGGCCACAAGGCCACGAAACATGTATGTTTAATGTAATATGTATGTTAAATGTAAAAGTTGTAAGTAAAAAAAAGCGAGAATATTGCTAGCGACAATTTATCGCTAAAAACAAACAATAAGTCTTAAGTGTCTTAAGCGATGCAATGCATTATCGCATCGTGTGTGTGGAGCCTTTAGGCTCGATGTTCGATTGTTTCATCGTCACTGCCGCGTTGTGCGTGGAGTCTCGACATTTTATTGTTCCGATCTCCGCTTACTGTCTGCCTGTTTTCTATTATATTTCAACTGCGTCGGTGCGGACCGTCGGTGACTTGATAAATTGTAAGTGCATTTTGAATATTTTCATCAAGCCCGTGAAAGTAAACGCAGCTCGTGAGAGAGCAATCGGATCGGAGTAAAACGAAGGTAAGCGCGGGACGGAGAGAGAACGAATAATAATAACTATATACGGATAATTATTGTTTCTCATAATCCCGAAGTTTCGAGATTTTTGAAAGATAAGTATATAACATACATAATATACATTTCTATGCATATTTGTGTGTGTGTGTGTGTGTGTGTGTAATATATATATGTATACATATATATACACACATATGTATGTATGTATGTATATATATGTATATGTAAATAATATTGTATGTATATATGTATAGTGTTTTATTCTTTTGATCGTTATATAATTCGTTATAATTTTTCTTCTCTTAACTCTAGTTTTAACCATGGATAAGCTTGAATCAAAGTATAAAATGAAGTTCTCTAGAAAGCTTACAAATAAAATAAATCGATCTTTAACCATAATTTCCGAGTCATCTCATGATTTTTATAACATTAATATAATTGATAATAGCATTCAAAATATCGCAAATAATAGTAAAACTAACGATAACGCAATATTACAAAAAAATGTATACTACGTTAGCAACAATGATGTAGATATTAATATTCCATGTAACAATGAATTATTTAATAATCAGGACAATGATATTAATAAATTAACATATAATATTAAGCAAGTTGAGAATCCGAAAAATGAAGTATCGCTAACTTCAAAAATAGCCAAATGGGCTATAAAGGAAAATATAACATTGTCGGCATTGAAAAATCTACTCTCTATTGTACGTGAAATACCTGGATGTGATAATATACCAAAAGATCCGAGAACGCTTTTAAGAACACCCAGTAACATAGTTACAACACCTTTAGCTTCCGGAGCATATTATTATTTTGGCATAGAAAAAACTTTAAATTTATTTTGTATAAATAATAAAATCAATATCCAACCAAATGAAAAATTTTTATTAGCTGTTAATATTGATGGCTTACCCTTGAGTAAGAGTTCTAATAGTTCATTTTGGCCTATTTTATGCTCAGTAAAATCGATAAACATACTTATGAAACATGTGTTTTTAATTTCTTTATATCATAGTTCAGAAAAGCCTACTAATGAATTTTTTAGTGATTTTGTTAATGAATGTATTTATTTATCGACGAACGGAATATTAATAAATTCTGTTAAATATTTTTTTCAAATTTCTATGTTAATTTGTGATTTACCTGCAAAATCTTTTGCTTTAGGTATTAAAAGTCATACAGGCTATTTTTCATGCCCAAAATGTGATCAAGAAGGTGAATTTTTTAATAACGTATTGTGTTTTACTGAGACTGAAAATTTACGTAAGAGAACCGATAGTTCATTCAGAACTATGGCTCAACCAGAGCATCATATTAATAGAAGCATGCTATTAGATATTCCAAATTTTAATATGATAGACAACGTATCAATAGATTACATGCATAATCTTTTACTTGGTGGTATGAAAAGACTAATTTGTCACAAACGGTATGGTTGGATTCATGGCAAACCACCTCATAAATTACGATTTCGTGATATTAATATTATTTCTGAAAATCTTTTAAGATTAGAGCGATATATTCCTCGTGAATTTTCTAGAAAAACGCGTTCTATACTTGAATGTAAAAGATATAAAGCTACAGAATTTAGATTATTCTTGCTATATACTGGTCCTATAGTTTTAAAAGATGTTCTATCGTCTAAAATCTATAATAATTTTCTTACATTAAGTCTTGCAAGTTCCATTATGATAAGTCAATGTAATTCAAAAATAGAAAATTATGTATTATATGCTCATAATTTGATGAAACATTTTGTTTCCCAAAATATTAATATTTACGGTCCAGATTTTGTATCACATAATATACATAACTTTTTGCATTTAAGTGATTGCGTAAAATTATATGGTTCGCTTGATAATTTTAGTGCCTTTCCTTTTGAAAATTTCATGCAATATTTAAAAAAAAAAGTTCGCAAATCTGCTCAGCCTTTACAACAAGTTATACGTCGCGTAATTGAAGAAGGCAATAATACTGAATTTATTAATATTATATACAATGATTCTGTGAAATTACGAATAGAACATTTCAATGGGCCTTTAATAAATAATTGTACATCTCCACAATATAGGAGTACTCTGCGTTGATACCACTGCTTAGATATTTCAAAAATAGGCGACAGATTTGTAGAATTAAAAAATAATTTAATTATTGAAATTAAGAATATCGCTTCTTGTGAAAACTCCGTATGTTTAATAGGATATAGGTATAATAAGCAAGATAGCTTTTATTTGAAACCATGCTCATCATCCTTATTTGATATTTATTATATAAAAAAGGAGAATAATTCACTTGAAAAATGGAATATTGATTTTATCAAAAGAAAATTGGTAGTACTACCTTATAAACATAAATTTGTTTCATTTCCATTGCTACATTTGTAAATTTGTAATTATTGTTAATTTTAAATATTTTGTATATATAATGTACCTATATTTAAGTATAATTTTATATAAATTTGAATTTTATAGGCTAGAAGAGCCATACGCGGATGGTAGTGTGCAAGTTATATCAGTACTCTGCGTTGATACCACTGCTT
>NW_028141446.1:0-42275 GCF_030444845.1 Prenolepis imparis | reverse complement strand
AAGCAGTGGTATCAACGCAGAGTACTAATTCCAATTTATGTTTACTTATAACGGAATGATTGGTTTCATGCAATTTTATATTGTTAAAATGCTCTTTCACTCGAGTACGTAAGCGCCTTTTTGTTTGGGCGATATATGACGCATTACAGTTTTTGCAATCTAATTTATATACAACATTAGTTCTCTGATCATTATGTAAACTATCTTTACCACGTTTAATCAATGTATTTAGCTTTTTTTTTGGTTATTTTATAGACGTTGAAGCCCATGCCACGCATAATACGACATAGATCATAACTCACATCTTTAGCATATGGCAATGAAATAAAAGATGTTCTGTCAGATTGTTCACGATTCATATCACAATCATTAATGTGATTACGAATTTTTTATACATTAATTCTTTTTTGTATATGTCGTTTGATGATGTGTTTAGGTTAAACAATTATTAAGTAAGATATCATTCACCATCTCAATGTTTTTATGATGGAAAATGTCATTGGATAGTAGAATGACATGATCAACCAGATTATAAATAGTATTAATTTTATATTTTAAAGGATGGTTAGAAAAAAAAGTTTATATATCTTCCAGAACATGTAGGTTTCCTGTACCAATTAGTAATGAGTCTATTGTCTGAACGAATGATCGTTGTATTTAGGAAATTAATGGAAGAACTGACTTCAATTTCATATGTGAAATTCAAGCGTTGGTGGTAATTATTAAAAGTCATTAATATCTCATCTATTTTTGTACGTGGCAATATAGCAAAAACGTCGTCTACATATCTATAATATATGGAGACAGTGAAACTTAACAAACTTAAACATTGTGTCTCCAAATCATCCATCACAATATCTGCTATGATAGGTGATAAAAGAGAACCCATCGGGCTGCCAAATATTTGTTCATAAAACTGACCATTGAAGCTGAAACTAGTTGAATCTAAAATCAATTCTATTGAATGTAAAAATTGAGCTAAATTGAAATTTGTGTTCTTAGCAATGTCAATCCAACGTTTTTTAACGGCATTTAAAACCAACTCTTTAGGAATATTTGTGAATAATGAACTAACATCTAAAGATATCATTATATCATTATCATTAATAAAAGTATCTTTAATATTTTTAACGTTTATCGCTCGTTTATCGCAGTCTGTAACCTTAACTCAGAAACGACTACGAACGGCACAGAAACGGCTTCGAACGAGTCAGAAACGGCTTTGAACGGGTCAGAAACGACTACGAACGGCTCAGAAACGGCTCAGAAAAGCAAAGAAGCAACATAGTTTGGAGATACGGCAGTTTGTGAACAAACTGCACGCTCCGGCGAGAAAAAAAGCTAAATACATTGATTAAACGTGGTAAAGATAGTTTACATAATGATCAGAGAACTAATGTTGTATATAAATTAGATTGCAAAAACTGTAATGCGTCATATATCGCCCAAACAAAAAGGCGCTTACGTACTCGAGTGAAAGAGCATTTTAACAATATAAAATTGCATGAAACCAATCATTCCGTTATAAGTAAACATAAATTGGAATTCGGACATGAATTTGATTTGGACAAAACCTAATATATTATATAATGAGAAATATGTGAAAAAGAGAGAAATCGCGGAAATGTTGTATATTAAAAAATTCAATAATACAATCAACCTACAAAAGGACACAGATAGCTTAAATAAAATCTATGACAAAATAATAAAGGTCGTTTAGCTTGGTTTCCTATTTTTATATTTCAGTCACTGACAAAGTTTCATACTGATACAATGTTTCTCTCTTTAAAATTCAACAAGATGTTAATGATTTGTTTTAACTTAAATTTGTGAAGTGTTTCAATAAGAACGTATGTACTCAAAATTTTATAGCAAATCCATTTATGTATATTACTGTTTTTTGTATTCAAACCGTTTTTTTTTAAATTAATTATTATTTCAGTTTATACTTGAAAAGGACCACAACCATATGGTCGAAGCGTTGTAACTTCTATTAAATAAACAAATTTTGGCTAGTTTGGTCGATTAATTTACAACTACCCCTTTGATTATTGTACTAGCGATATAAAAACAACTTAAAAAATTTAAAATTTTTATTAATTATTTTATTATTTTAATAATATTTAAAATTAAAAAGAGATACTCACTAGACCCATAATTCCTCCCTGACAGGTTCGGGAGGATATGATTCCTCGCCGAACAATTTTCTGAGGCAGAAGACGTCATCTCACTAGTAATCCTGTGCCCATTCCACGATCCCCTCCGCGTCGTCCCATAGCTCGGCCAATTCCCGCCGATCGCACCACCGATAATTTCGTACTTGTTCTATATGCCGATGATTAAGGTATCCACCGATTTGGATGGATTCCTCGGTTATTTTCTGAAAATCGACAAATTTGGTAGATAATAATAATAAACAAATTTATTATATAATAATAAAAACTTACCGGCATTGTGAATATAAGGAACAGAATCCTCAATAAATTTTCTAGCAGGTGGGTCTTCCAAGATATTATGTCTATTATTTCATGAAGTCCTAAGGATATTCTTGTTAAAAAAAAATTTGGGCCCAAAATGTCTCCCGATGCAAAAGGCATTTTGCACTGCACTTAATAACTTAGCTCGATGACACTTAGCGATACTTAGCTCAGCGACTGCTTTAAACTTTGTGATGAACATCGCAGAGACAGACCCTCTCTCCATAAGCTTCAGCCCCATCCCCTCAGATAAATCGTAGTAATAAATATCTGTTTATAACTTCGAGCGGTTGGACATCAGCGCTCACCGTAATGCTATACGCCATACGCTGTTTTGTTTATACTTGCGGAAAGGACCATGAGAATGCTTAAAAGAGAGAGAGAGAGAGAGAGAGAGAGAGAGAGAGAGAGAGAGAGAGAGAGAGAGAGAGAGAGAGAGAGAGAGAGAGAGAGAGAGAGAGAGAGAGCGTGAGGTGTTTACGAGAGATAGCGCGAGAGAGATGTCGCGCCGGCGAGATAAGGCGGCTTTGAATACAAAACAAGAACCATTTGCCATTGTATATAGTTTGAAATGGTCTTTCTTTAAAGGAAACTACGGTCTACTTTGAAGTCCTCCCGCGAAGTCCGGACAAAAGTATAACAATCAAGACGATCTAGAGAAGAGGGTGGGGAATAAAGTCGAGGAGGAGAGGGATAGAGTCGACGATCAATCGTCGATCAATCATACAAGAGGAGGAAAAGTGATGGGTCGGCGACGACACACGTGGGGATAAGACTCGGGAACGTTCAACGGGCGGATCCGAACGCGCGGTGTTTCAATGAGACAGGGAGATGAGGACGAGGAAGTCGTTGCTGCCGATCGTTCTACTGTGCGTCACGATGGCCGGCCTGGCTCTCGGCCAGGAGAAGAGGTGGTCGAAGGCGACCACGAAGCACCGGGATAAAAGCGCCAAGGGCAAGTACGACCCTGATTACGCGGACAGGACGAGGGAGGATGATTCCGATGAGTTTTATTACGATCGAAGCTCCTCGGCTAACAGCTACAATCCCGACTTCCTCGCCGCCTACAGGAACAACCGGGCCATCGACAACTCCAGGTATGCATTCAGAGCTTTATATATATATATAATTATTATATTATAATATATTGAATAATCTGTTTTATATATTTTTTCTGAAAAAAATACACAGAATTTTCTGTTAGAATTTATCCTGAAAATCATGGTGATCGTGAAACAATATGGTATGCAAAAAATTTTTTTAATTTTTGACTTTGATTAATTTTAACATACTTTTAGTAAAATTAATCAAACAAATTTTATATTTTATTGTGATAGATATTATTATTTTTTATTGTGATAAATATTAATCAGAGAAATTCTCATAAAATTCTTTCAATACCATATTATTCCATGATTTTCAGAGTAAATTCTAAAAGAAAATTCTCTCTCTGTGTATCTTTCCTCAAAAAAAAATGTTTCGCCTGAAAAAAATTTGTTCAAGAAAGGAAATATTTTTGACAATTAAACACATGATTGTTACATCAAGAGTCTTATTAAAGTCTTTTAAAAAAATTTTGTTTAAAGGAAAAAAAAAATTTTTTAAGACTAATAAAAAATTTTAATTTAATATATTTACAATACAGTTCGGCGTTTATTTCGAGTACGACGATGAGCGTTAAGTGATATTATTTTAGCCAATAAATTCCCTCAGATCGATTATTACGTATATACATATATACGTAATAATCGATCTGAGGGAATATAGTATATCGTCTATATATAGTATATCGTCGAGATTGCTACGCGACGAGATTTTCTCTCTTCTCCCCCGTCGTCGACATTGAAATTCTCTTTGATCTTATTAAAGTTATTAACGGCTTTTAAACGCCTCGCTAATTTTACTTGGTTGAACGAGTAATTCATGGTATCGCGCACAAAAAGCAAGTTCATTTAAATGCACGTAATCCTTTTAAAAACTGCGCGAATATATTTGTTAAAAAAAAAAAAAATTTTTTTTTTTTAATTTTAACGAAAGAGCACTCTTTTGCGTTGAAAATTTAACGAGAAACGAAACACACGTATTTTATTTTATTAAACGTGTGTGAAAATTATCATTCGCATCGAATTGTAACTATCAAGTTATTAAAAAAAAATCAATTTCCGACGAAAATTTCAACGTCGCAATTTCGCAGAACATTTGATCGATTCGAGAGTTTAATATAACAATATACAGAGATAGAATCTCGATAGTTCAAAGTTTGCCCGGACAATCGAAAATTCGGAGTTTGCGGGAAAAGAAGAGAAGTTCGCAGACTCTATTGTAATTAAAACCCGATCGTCTCTCTCCCTCTCTGTCCAGATCTACGGATGTCGGGTTCAAGAACAATCAGCAGTCTAGTCAGTCGTCGAATCTGCCGAAATCGCACATGAAATCGAGCGAGGAGGTCGGAGGACGCGAAAAGGGACGGAAGGGACACAAGAATGTCACTATAGGGGACGGCATTTGTCAGAGCACAGATATCAAGAACAGCGTCGTCTTCTTCTCGATATTAAAGGACTGCCGCGTGATCGAGGGCTGCAGATCGTATTGATCGAGAACAACACCGAGGCGGATTTCGAGAATGTCAGCTTCCCGGAACTGCGAGAGATCACCGGCTACTTCCTTCTGTATCGCGTCGACGGGCTGAAGAGCCTCAGCAAACTTTTCCCGAATCTCGAGGTCATCCGGGGCGATATACTCCTTACGGATTACGCCTTCATGATTTACGAAATGAAGAACTTGCAAGAGGTGAGATTTTCGCGCGAGCTCTCTCTTCCGCCTTTGTTTTGTTTTCTCTTGGTTTCTTTTTTTTTTCTTTCTTTCGTAACTTTCCTACTTTTTTTTTACTCTTTGTTAATGAAATTAGCTTGCAGCAGAATCTTAATCAGATTATAATCTTTAAGCTTTTGCCTTAAACGTTTTCGTACCCTTTTACCGTTTTAAAACGAACATGAATCTAACATGGATTCTGTCATTAATAATTTGAACAGCTATATAACATTTTTCCCCTAATTATATCTGCTTAAATTTAAATGTTCTCGTCAATAAATAGATAAATAAATAAATTATTTTTTTTTCTGATCATATATCTTTAACATCAGACGAATTAATTTTAATATGAGTAATTGGGGGTTTGGAGTTGAAAATTCGTATTTATTGCCTTATTCCACACAAATCTCATCGTGGAAGGATTATTAAGAGCTTTCGACGCCCGATCGTCCGAGTTTATCGCATTTAATACCGACACTCTCGATGACAAACGGGACTCGTGGGACTGCAATTTTTCATACAGCGTTAGGATTTTTATTCATATATACGCGCAGACATGACACGCTCGTCCGTCACGTAGAGAATCCATCTCGCGATCGTTCATTCCCACGCCGAATCAAGTCCAGTCTGTAAGGTTCGAAGGTATATGGTCCAATCTGTCGCTATGGGACCCGATTAAAATGATCCTCCGGGGTCAAGTGACGTTAATCAGTCAATCGAATTAACCGGCTGTTCGACCCTTGACTCATAATTCCACGAAACTTTTTCACAGATCGGTCTCACCAGTCTGACCAGGATCTCCCGGGGCGGCGTTCGCATCGAGAAGAATCCCGCTCTCTGTTTCACCAGTACCCTGAATTGGAGCCACATCGTGCCGGCCGGCGAGAATTTCATTAAAGACAACAGAAATGAACAGAATTGCCCGCACATGAAAGGAGATGGTTTTGCATTTTTTCTTATAATGTATAACGAAAATGTTACCAAAACCTTATCAAAGGGAAAGAGTGCGATCACCTTTAATCTTTAATATTATTTTACTATAGTATCATACTCTCAGTGTCCTGGCGGCTATTGCTGGCAACCGCGCAACAGTGTCATTTGCTAGAGAGGTCTAGATGTCACGAACAATGCCTTGGAAAGTGTTTCGGTCCGAGCGACACCGAGTGCTACGTTTGCAAGCATTATCGGCACGATGGAAGATGCATCGAAAGCTGTCCGCCTGATTTGTGAGTAATTTGTTAACTTTCGTAAGAATGCAATTGCGATGTGACGGAGTAAAATTAGTTTACAGCAAGTTTATATGTACAATATATACACCTCTCTTATATCTGTATCTTATATACAAATAGAATCCAAAAAATATGTACGCGATAAATCTACAGATTACTTTGTTTCGATTTTAAATAATTTCGGAAATTGCTCCTTTATTTATTACCGATTCTCTCTAGTAAACTGGAGTCAATTTTTCTGACAAAATTATGTAGAAGGAGAGAAGACACAAGATTCTAGTTCTAATTTCATACAAAATGTCCATTAAATGTCCATAAAATCATTAGGATATTATGGAAAAGAATGAAGATTTTAGGGCCGGCGCTGCGACGAACATGTCGAAACGTTATTTATATAGGTGCAAATGCAAAAGCACAGTTGACATTCAGCAGCTTTGTACCCTCGCGGAAAATCGGTCGTAAACGAGAGTAGTAGTAATACTATGCCGGTTCTAACCCAGGTCCTCTGAGGGGGGTGCGGGGCGCGGGGGGTTCTCCGCGGCGAGGGGTATGACGTCACGCGGGGCGGCGGTATCTCGGCGGCGCGGGGGCTGACGTCACGCGGGTGGAGGGGGATGTTTCGACAAAGGAGGGGGAGTTTTCTGAGTGCAATATTTGTAGATGGTATCTTTACGACTTTTTTATGAGGGTTCTTAGACATTTTCCCCAAAAAGGTATAGAACAAGCGCCGATGATTAACAATTTTGTACCCTCGTTAATATAATTTTATTACGGAAGCGCCGATGTCCGGTTGCTCGTCAACGGAGCGTTCTAGAATCCATTAAAACTATGTTTTTTCATTTTATGGACATTTTATCATTACGAAAGGAATGAAGATTTTAGGGCCGACGCTGCGACGAACATGTCTAAACGTGATTTAATAGGCCTCTACCTATTTGCGTTGACGTTCGGCAGCTTTGTATCCTAGTAGGTATACTATGCCAATTCTAACCCATGGGGCTCCGAGGGGAGTGCGGGGTGCGGGGGTATCTCTCGGCGCGGGGTATGACGTCACGCGGGGCGGGGGAACTCGTTGGCGCAGGGGCTGACGTCACGCGGGTGGAGGGGAGTTTCGACAAAGGAGGGAGGAGAGTTTTCTGAGTGCAATATTTGTAGATGGATATCTTTACGACTTTTTTTTTTTTTTTTATGAGGGATCCTAGACATTTTCCCAAAAAGTATAGAACAAGCGCCGACGATCGACAATTTTGTACCCTCATTAGAATAATTTTATTACGGAAGCGCCGATGTCCGGCTGCTCGAACTTGTCAACGGAGCGTTCTAGAATCCATAAAACTATGTTTTTCATTTTATAGACATTTTATCATTAGGAAAGAAATGAAGATTTTAGGGCCAACGCTGCGACGAACATGTTGAAACGTGATTAGGTGCAAAAGCGTTGACGTTCGGCAGCTTTGTACCCTCGCGGAAAATCTCCCATAAAAACGAGAGCAAAATTTTTTCTTAATATTTATATAAGTGCAAATGTAAAAGCGTTGACGTTCGGCAGCTTTGTACCCTCGCAGAAAATCGGTCGTAAACAGATAGCGCTCGATTTTATTACTATGATATTCCTTTGCGATAATTTTGAGAGGGATGGGGGTTGAAACTTATGGAGAGAGTCTGTCTCCGCATCAAACAGTCTTTAGCATTCGTATAGCACAGATCAGAGTAAAAGAAATGGATGCAGATATTATTATGACTGAGGATAGTGATATTGACATAGAAATTATAGATATTGCGGAAGATAGTGATAATGACATAGAAATTATAGATATTGCGGAAGATAGTGATAGAGAAGAAAATGATATAGTGAGTGAATCAACAGATTCCGATTATAATAGCGAGCACGGCGGGGACTTGGAAGTAGGTATACTATGCCAATTCTAACTCAGGTCCTCCGAGGGGAGTGCGGGGCGCGGGGGGTTCTCCGGGGCGAGGGGTATGACGTCACGCGGGGCGGGGGTATCTCGATGGTGCGGGGGCTGACGTCACGCGGGTGGAGGGGATGTTTCGACAAAGGAGGGGGAGTTTTCTGAGTGCAATATTTGTAGATGGATATCTTTACGACTTTTTTTTTTTTTTATGAGGGATCCTAGACATTTTCCCAAAAAGGTATAGAACAAGCGCCGACGATCGACAATTTTGTACCCTCGCTAGTATAATTTTATTACGGAAGCGCCGATGTCCGGCTGCTCGAACTTGTCAACGGAGCGTTCTAGAATCCATAAAACTATGTTTTTCATTTTATGGACATTTTATCATTAGGAAAGAAATGAAGATTTTAGGGCCAACGCTGCGACGAACATGTTGAAACGTGATTAGGTGCAAAAGCGTTGACGTTCGGCAGCTTTGTACCCTCGCGGAAAATCCTCCATAAACGAGAGCGAAACATTTTTTCTTAATATTTTTAAGGAAGAATGCAACGTATCGGCGCCAACGTTCGGCTGCTTTGTACCCTCGCAGAAAATCGGTCGTAAACAGATAGCGCTCGATTTTATTACTATGATATTCCTTTGCGATAATTTTGAGAGGGATGGGGGTTGAAACTTATGGAGAGCGGGTCTGTATCCACGATGTTCATCACAAAGTATTCAGTATTCATATAGTAAAGAGCTAATTGTCCTGTGCGAAGTGTCAGTGGCACAGTGTAGTGAGTTAAAAAGAAATGGAAAATAATAATTTCGAGAGAATATTAGACGAGTCATCTGATGAAGATCACGAGTTGTCGGATAACAATGTAGACGAATCTGACGAAGATCATTGTTGTTGAGTGACAGTAATTATATTAGTGATCGCAGTGAGGACCTTACGGATATTCACGACAAGGTAGTGTCTAATTCACAAATCCTTGCGCTAAACGGACGTATAAAAGTTTGCGCCATATACTTTTATTATTCTACGGGTGGTGCTCTGGCTTTATGTACTTCATGTATGATCTCTATTCAAGATTTCGGACACATGTATGCTGTACGAAAGCATGTGATTAAATTACACAATGCAGTGGATTGTCGATGGTGTTGCTATTGTAGAAAATCATTGTGTCAGATATTTCCATGTGATATGTGTCCTATTTGCACAAAATAAACTTTTGGAGATTGTGCTGGGACACTTAAAGTGAGAATTCTACAAGTGTTGTGAAACTGGCGAGTCAGAAAAAATCGAAGGTGTCTTCGGTGGTACAGTTTCTACGAAATCGTGAACTCGGTGTACAGAAACCCCAAACAAAAGATTTGGCCCATTTTATAGAAATTCATGAAGATATTTTAAGAATAACTGGCGGTTTATCTAAATGCTTCAGAGCACACAACAATATCAAATGCTTTCGACGTCGCTATAAAAGCTGTGTGGTTTACTTTAAAGGATCTGAGGACCCATATATTGGTCGAATGGATATGCCATCACCATCGGCATCATGCGAATCATCGGATTATGATTTTTCGGACCAAGATATTGAGGAACCATTATAATTTTTCAGACCGAGATATTGAGGAACCATATTCTCCCTAACCTGTCATGGAGGCAGTATGTAATACTTGTAAGTATTTATTTAAATAAATTAAAATATTTATAAATTAATAAAAAAAAATTTTCTGTTATGCAGAAGGGACCCCTTGCTGTCCCATAATGGTCCTCTACCGCCTCGCTGCCACCGCCCCACCACCTCGCAGCCGCTGCTCAACCGCTTGCCGCCGACGCATTAAAAATTTTTATATTTTGTATTTTAAATTTATATTGTTTATCTATTTATCTTATTATTTGTATTTTTCTTATATATTCATATTATATTATTACTAGCGTAATAATTATTTAAATTATTAAATATGTGTATTTTTTACATGTTTAGATATTTAATAAAAATTATATATTAAAAATTTTTATTTGTTAATTATTATTTAATAAAATTCGCTGCTTTTTAAATTTCTATAAGCTAAATTAATTATTTATTCAAAATTAATAGAATAAATATTACAACTTTTGTTTGAGATATGCCCAAATATAATATTAATAATTAAATTTTCAACAATTTGCAATATGGGATACGTAACAATAACTGTAATATTATATGTAAAAATTATAGTTTACAAAAATTAATTTAAAAAAATTAATAAACTAACATCATAAATAGTAAAAATAACAAACAATAATAAAACTAACAAACAATAATAACAAACAATAATAAAACTAAAAAAGTAATAAATAAATAATAAAAAAAATAATATTTATAATATTAATAACAATAAAATATTTATTTAATAATAAATTAAAAATAAAAAAATAATATTAATTGCATTAATAATAATTTATTTATATAAATAAATAATTATTTATTTATGTAAATAAATTATTATTAATATTATTAATATTATTTTTTTATTATTAATTTATTATTAAATAAATATTTTATTGTTATTAATATTATAAATATTACTAGCGTTTCGGACCGCGCTTCGCGCGGTTCTCATAAAGCCTTTATAAAACCTGATTTAACACAAAAGATTAATTGTTCTGTCTGTATTACCGCGAACTACTTCCATATTTTTGGACCGATTTTCACGAAATTTATATCAAATGTTGCAAATTTTTCGAAGATGACTACTATTATTTTTTTTTCACTCCCTGATATTGTATTTTGCGTCTTGTTTTGCATAAACTTAAATATTTATAATTAAAATTTTGTTTGCTTATATTAATTTTTTTTGTTATTTTAATTTCCACACAATTTAATATGTTTTAAATCTGAAACATTAGTTTAGTAAATATATATTCATACAAATTTTTTTTTTTTTTATTATTTAATTATTATACCAATTTTTTTTCCTTACTCAAATATTTTTTGATTACGTCTAATGTACCCACCGCTAACCCGCTATTATTAGCTCTCATACAATTTCATAATTCTTCAATTTACAAAATTTCTCTGTATATTACATTTTTTGTAAAACATTTTTCACTTCCTTCAATTAAATGTCCTTGATTGCTAAATTCATCAATCTTAATTTTTACACTTTCCCTTTTGGTTGCTCTAGAAAATGCCACATAAAGTTGACCATGAGCAAATACAGGATGTGGCAAATAAATCCCAATTTTTTCTAAACTCTGTCCTTGTGATTTATTTATTGTCATAGCAAATGATACTCGAATAGGAAACTGTCTTCGTTTAAATTTAAATGGCAATTCCAAATCACTTGTAATTAAATCTATCCTTGGAATGATGACAATCTGTCCTCGAGCAGGACCAGTTAGAACCTCCGCATAAATTAGATTATTTTTCAAATTAGTTACAATAAATCTTGTTCCATTACAAAGTCCTTTCTTAGTATTTAAATTTCTTAATAGGATTATTATAGCACTGACTTTTATTTTAAGTCGATGAACTGGCATTCCAGAAGATGTCAGAGAGTTCAAAAACTCTGTTGGAAAATTTAATTGCTCCTGTGGATCATCACTTACAATAAAGTCAATTGAGAGATATTCCTTTTCCTCTCCTTCCATTTGACAAAGGATTGTGTCATTAATTTTAAAAGTATCCTCATTTTTAGGACAAAGTATCGCTCGATCTAGATTTTCTCTAATCCGTTCCATGGTGATTCTATCACCAAAAATTTCATTAATAAGAGATTCTTTTGATATAAAATCTTTGGGGATTTCAATTGTATCGAGATGTAGTCCATTCTTATTTGATAATTTACCATCTCCGAGTTGCATTAGCCAATTTAAAAATTCTTTTTCTTCCGCAATTCTCATATTTTGTTTTAATTTAACTTGAGTTACGTTCCTCCATATAGGATTGTATTTTACAATCGATTCAATTATAGCTGCTTTTTGTGCATGAGGCACTACTGGGAGATTTTGTCTGAAATCTCCTGCAAATAAAATTACTTTTCCTCCAAATGGTCGAGGATTCTTCATCAAATCCTTTAAAAGTTTATCAACTGCTGTTAAAGCATGTCCAACAGTCATGCTCACTTCATCCCATATGATTAATTTGACATTAATCAATTCTCGTGCACCTTGAGAATTTCCTCCAATATTTGATTTAGCTCCATCATCAATTGGGATTGAAAGCTTAAACAGAGAGTGATAAGTTCTTCCTCCTTTCAGAAGTGTGG
Organism: Prenolepis imparis; assembly: GCF_030444845.1. Lineage (NCBI taxonomy): Eukaryota > Metazoa > Arthropoda > Insecta > Hymenoptera > Formicidae > Prenolepis > Prenolepis imparis. The sequence continues at coordinate 29,606 of NW_028141446.1, read as the reverse complement.
CTGCAATTCCAGTTGAAGCACATGGAAGAATTATTTCGTTTCTTCCTCGAATAACACTTAAAAATGTGTTAAATAGGTATGTTTTACCTCTTCCTGCAAACCCGTCAATAAAAAATAACCTCTAAGTTTCATTTTCATTTTCAATTGCTCGCATGACTATATCGTACACGTGCTTTTGCTCAGCATTTAGTGTCGATAATAAATAATCACCACGTATTCTTTCTTCATCCACATTATACTCTGTTACGTAAATATTTATTGGAGTTGGATTTGGCAATTGGAAGTTCTCACAGCTACTTCCATTATTTATCAGAATTCCTTGTATATGGTTTAAAGCCATATTTTCAGGATTTACAACATTGTTATGTACAAAGTCCTCAATCATGAAATCTTTATATTTATTCCAAATAGTTGGTACATCTGTTTGAGTTCCAAAGATGCAAATGTAAGCAAATAATTCTCGAAGTTGTGCAGGCATATTCGATTCTGTTGCTTCTTCCAGCGTTTTTCCCCAAAGATTATCATTTTCTACCAAATTTTTTGCAATTGCTGCATCTTTAAATGTATTATAAAGAACTCCACTTACAGTTCTCAAATCTTCAAAACATTTAACTCCAGTCACATGTAGTAGAAGAAGACGGAGATAAAATCTCTCAATATCTTTTATGCTTACTGTATAGAGTCTTGAAATTATTTTTTCACCACCTTTTTTGCGTGGCTTCCACTTAGTTTCTTTTTTATCATATACATAATGATAAGGAATATCTGTGTAAATAAAATTCACTGCATTTTCATCAGATTGATTTAATTTGAACCATGCAGTCAGCGTAGTATCTCGAGTGAGCTCTCTCTGAGCAGCTTGCTCTTCATTTCCTGCTCGAAAATAAACCATATGACGATTAGGCAAATGAACTGCCAATCTGATTACTGTATGTGACCTCATAAACAGATCGTATCCGTTCGTCTCCATATTGCTTCTGGAGCACTAATATATCTTGCATCCAGGAATGATTTAATTTCATCTATTTTAATTAGCCTTATGCCATCTCGTGCTTGCACTTCAATCGCAGCACAGTCAAATCCTTTATGAATATATTTATATAAATATTTTACGCTCTTCACCGATGAACATATTTCCAAATTGATATGTCGATCATATTTCATGATTAAATATGATGAATATGGCACCACCCATCGATTATCAACTTCTTTGCCTCTAACGATGTATTTTTTACCAAAATTCCTTCGTTGATACATAGGATATCCATTCACATTAGCATTAGTTTCTTCACGAAACTCTTTTGGAAAACCTTTTGAACATTTTCCATCGTCTCCAGTGCAAGGATATCTGTGGGAGGAATCTCCACAAGGACCATGAATCATGTGCTTCAAAATTTTTAAATTAAGTTCTGAATATCTTTCTTCATCAAGGATTTCATCCCATATCATCATGTCAATAACTTCTTGAAGTCGGGGCTTATCTTCATCACTCAACATTGCAAGTAAATGCAAATGTGGAAGTCCTCTTTTTTGAAATTCAATCACACCTGCATAAGCAATTATATTTCCAAAAATTTTATTATGAATTAGATCATTTAAAATCTCTTTGACATCCAAGTTAAATGTTTTAGCGATCAAATCTGGTCGAAATTCTATTAAACATCCATCAAGATTATCCTTAATTTCTGGGCATTGAGGATTGCAAGTCATTGTAAGTATTTTTTTCAAATATATCTTCTTTCCCTTTAGCCTCCTTCTTCCTCTCTCTCTCTCCCGCCACAAAATATAACAAAAATTTATTTACATAAAATTTATTTACATAAAAATTTATTTACATAAAAAAAATATTTATTTAATAATAAATTAATAATAAAAAAATAATATTAATAATATTAATAATAATTTATTTATATAAATAAATAATTATTTATATAAATAAATAATTATTTATTTATATAAATAAATTATTATTAATATTATTAATATTATTTTTTTATTATTAATTTATTATTAAATAAATATTTTATTGTTATTAATATTATAAATATTATTTTTTTTATTATTTATTTATTAGTTTTTTAGTTTTATTATTGTTTGTTATTTTTATTATATATGATGTTAGTTTATTAATTTTTTTAAATTAATTTTTGTAAACTATAATTTTTACATATAATATTACTGTTATTGTTACGTATCCCATATTGCAAATTGTAGAAAATTTAATTATTAATATTATATTTGGGCATATCTCAAACAAAAGTTGTAATATTTATTCTATTAATTTTGAAAAAATAATTAAATTAGCGTATAGAAATTTAAAAAGCAGCGAATTTTATTAAATAATAATTAACAAATAAAAATTTTTAATATATAATTTTTATTAAATATCTAAACATGTAAAAAATACACATATTTAATAATTTAAATAATTATTTTATACCAAATTATATTTTTTTAATTTGTTTATCCTTTTTTTCATCATTGTCATTATTATCTTCTTTCCGCTTTTTATTTTTTTTCTGAAATTTATCTTTAAATTCATTCTTCATACAATCCTCCTTCTTTAGCTCCTCTCGTTTTTCAAATTCTTCTAATGCCATTATTAATACATGATCTAGCCCATCTTCAAGTACTGAAATTTTTTATTTATATATATAGATTAGGTTATATCTTTATATATATGTAATAATATTAATTTAAATAAAACGATTGACAAATTTATAAAAAAATATTTTATTTAAATAAATTAATTATTGTTTATATTTTTACCATTTTGAAATTCTTCAATTTCTGTTGATATATTTAATTGATTCATCGTTATATTTTTAATTTCAAATCCATTTGTTTCATTTATCAGAACATTTTCTATTTCTTTCGGTATATTATTTTCTTCCACAATTGAATTTTCAAATTCATTTGTATTTATTTGATCATCTTCAATTACTGAAATTTTTTAATTAAAAAATATATTAGATTATATGTTAATGTGATAATATATTAATTTAAATAAAACAATTAACAAATTAAAAAAAAAATATTATTTTATTTAAATAAATTAATTATTATTTATATTTACCATTTAGAAATTCTTCAATTTCTTTTTCTATTTCTTTCGGTATATTATTTTCTTCCATGATTGTATTTTCAAATTGATTTGTATTCGTTTGATCAATGATGACATTTAATATGTGAAACCAGCTACTTATATATATAGATATAGATAGATAGATAGTCATTTCTGAAATGACATGTAAATAAAACTCATCACCTCTAAGGGGTGATTTTTGCAAAATCTCACTGAACAAAATAATTTAAAAATTTTTACGATTTAAAAAAAACAATACATTAATAAATAAATGCTCTTACTTAATAACACCATTTAACAATCACGCCACTACCAAAAGATGATTTTATTAAAATTATATGTTTCTCTTTTATAACTACAAAGTTTTTTAACATAAAATAACATTTTTTAAATGCGCACGCGCGTGAGTAGATGCGTGGGTGGGTGAGTTGGGGTGTAAAATTAAAAAAAACCACATAGTAGCCATCTCTAATATATTTGCTAAATTTTGCTACCAATTTCTTGAAAATCGGTCAATAAATTTGTAAATGCGTGAGTGGGTGCGTTGGTGGGTGCGTATGTAGACAAAAAAAAATCACATACAGTAACCATCTTTGAAAAATTTGCGAAATTTTAGTACCAATTTATTGAAAATCGTTTAATAAATGTGTGAATGCGTGTGTGGATGCGTGGGTGGGAGCGTAAGTAGACAAAACTAAAAAAATCACATATAATAGTCATCCCCGAATAATTTTCGAAATTTTGGTACCAATTTCGTAAAATCGGTTAACAAATTTATGAATGCGTGGGTGGGTGTGTGGGTGGTTGCGTGGGGTAGCAAAACTTAAAAAATTAAAAATTTGAAAATTTTAATACCAATTTCGAATCGTTCACCAATTTCGTGAAAATCAGCGAACAAATGTATTAGTACGTGGGTGGGTGCGTGAGTGGTTGCGAGGGTTTGTTAAAAAAAATCACATATAATAGCCATCCCCGAAAAATTTGATAAATTTTGTTACCAATTTCATGCAAATAGATGAAAAAATATATGATTGCGTAGGTGGGTGCGTGGGTGGTTGCGTGGGTGGGCAAAACTTTAAAATAACCATAATGGTCATCCCTTAAAAATATCGAAAATTTGACTACCAATTTTGAAAATATCGGTTAACAAATATGTGATTGCTTGGGTGGGTGCGTGGGTGAAGGTGTAAAACAAAAAAAATCACATATAGTAGCCATCCCCGAATAATTAGAGAAATTTTGGAACCAATTTATTGAAAATCGGTTAACAAATGTATGAGTGCGTAGGTGGGTGCGTGGGTGGTTGCGAGGGTGGGTTAAAAAAATCACATATAGTAGCCATCACCGAAAAATTTGCTGAATATTTTTACGAATTTATTGAAAATCGGTGAACAAATGTATAAGTGCGTTGGTTGGTTTTTTGGGTGGTTGCGTGGGTGGGCAAAACCCACGCAACCACCCACATACAATGTTTTGGAACACCCTAAACACATTGGCGTAAATGGAGTAAAAATCTGTAAAAAAATTATTTTCAGGAAAACATACCCTCCTCTATGAGAAAAAAAAAAATTTTTTAAAAATGAAAATAAACCCTACTGCAGCCACCCCCGAAAAATTTGCAACATTTTGGTACCTGTTTCACAAAAATCGGTCCACAAATGTGGAAGGAGTTCGCGTACATACAGACAGACAGACGGACGGCACTTATATATATAGATTTAATTTCTTAACGCTATGTGTATCTATATCTATATATCTATGTTTGTGTGTGTGTGTAGATATAAAATGGATAAATGTGGATGAATACATACATGTATTTAATAATATTTTATATCTCAATGTTTTAAAACATTCTAAACACAATGTTGTATAAATCTTCAAAAAAATATACATATTTCATGTATTTAATAAAATTTTATATTTCAATGTTTTGGAACATTCTAAACAAAATGGTGTAGAAATCTTCAAAAAAATATACATATTTTTTTAAAATTAAAATTTTATAAAAATCCAAATTTTTCATCGATCATCGCAAACATAATAATTTTAAACATTTTGATACCAATTTGGTGAAAATCAGTCCATAAATGCGCGCGCGCGTGGATGGGTGCGTGATTTGGGGTTATAAACTTTAAAAAACCATCATTGTCGCCATTCCCAAAAAAATTTAAAAATTTTGGTACCAATTTCTATAAAATCGGTCAACAAATATATGAGTTGATGGATGGGTGCATGGGTGGGTGGGTTGGTGAGCAAAACTTAAAAAAATCACATAATAGCCATCCTCGAAAAATTTGGAAAATTTTCTTAACAATTTCTATAAAATCAGTAAATATATTTTTGAATGCGTGGGTAGATGCGTGGGTGGGTTGATCGTAGTATAAAAATTTAAAAAAAACAGTAGTCAGCCCCAAAAATTTTAAAAAAATTTAATATCAATTTTGATAAAATCGGTCAACAAATATATGAATTGATGGATTGCTGCGTGGGTGAATGAGTGGGGATATAAAACTTAAAAAAAACCACAAAGGTACTTATATGTATATATATAGATTATATAAAAATCTGTCAATGAACATGTGAATACACCAATTTCGAGAAAATCGGTCAAGAAATATATGAATTGATGAATTGCTGCGTGGGTGGATGAGTAGGGATATAAAACTTAAAAAAACCACAAAGGTACTTTATATATAGATATATAAAGTACCTTTGTGGTTTTTTTTAAGTTTTATATCCCTACTCATCCACATATATAAAAATCTGTCAATGAATATGTGAATATGTGGGTGGGTGCGTGGGTGGGTGAGTGGATGGGCAAAAGTTAAAAAAAACATAGTAGCCATCCCCGAAAAATTTGCGAAATTTTGGTACCAATTCCGTGAAAATCGGTCAATAAATGCGTGAATGCGTGGGTGGGTGTGCGTGGGTGGGTGTAAACTTAAAAAAACCTTTAAAAAACCACAAATTAACGATCCCCGAAAAATTTGCAAAATTGTGGTACCAATTTCGTGAAAATCTGTCAATGAATATGTGAATATACGAGTGCCTGGGTGCGTGGGTGGGTGCGTGGGTATAAAACTAAAAAAAACACATCGTCGTCATCTACGAAAAATTTGCGAAATTTTGGTACCAATTTCGTGAAAATCGGTCAATAAATGCGTGAATGCGTGGGTGGGTGTGCGTGGGTGGGTAGAAACTAAAAAAAACCACATTAGTAGCAATCCCCTAAAAATTTGCAACACTTTGGTACCAATTTCGAGAAAATCGGTCCATAAATGTGGAAGTAGTTCGTGGTCAGACAGACAGACGGACGAAACTTATATATATAGATTATATGTTAATGTGATAATATATTAATTTAAATAAAACAATTAACAAATTAAAAAAAAAATATTATTTTATTTAAATAAATTAATTATTATTTATATTTACCATTTAGAAATTCTTCAATTTCTTTTTCTATTTCTTTCGGTATATTATTTTCTTCCATGATTGTATTTTCAAATTGATTTGTATTCGTTTGATCAATGATGACATTTAATATGTGAAACCAGCTACTTATATATATAGATATAGATAGATAGATAGTCATTTCTGAAATGACATGTAAATAAAACTCATCACCTCTAAGGGGTGATTTTTGCAAAATCTCACTGAACAAAATAATTTAAAAATTTTTACGATTTAAGAAAAACAATACATTAATAAATAAATGCTCTTACTTAATAACACCATTTAACAATCACGCCACTACCAAAAGATGATTTTATTAAAATTATATGTTTCTCTTTTATAACTACAAAGCTTTTTAACATAAAATAACATTTTTTAAATGCGCACGCGCGTGAGTAGATGCGTGGGTGGGTGAGTTGGGGTGTAAAATTAAAAAAAACCACATAGTAGCCATCTCTAATAAATTTGCTAAATTTTGCTACCAATTTCTTGAAAATCGGTCAATAAATTTGTAAATGCGTGAGTTGGTGCGTTGGTGGGTGCGTATGTAGACAAAACTTAAAAAAAATCACATACAGTAACCATCTTTGAAAAATTTGCGAAATTTTAGTACCAATTTATTGAAAATCGTTTAATAAATGTGTGAATGCGTGTGTGGATGCGTGGGTGGGTGCGTAAGTAGACAAAACTAAAAAAATCACATATAATAGTCATCCCCGAATAATTTTCGAAATTTTGGTACCAATTTCGTGAAAATCGGTTAACAAATTTATGAGTGCGTGGGTGGGTGTGTGGGTGGTTGCGTGGGTTAGCAAAACTTAAAAAATTAAAAATTTGAAAATTTTAATACCAATTTCGAATCGTTCACCAATTTCGTGAAAATCAGTGAACAAATGTATTAGTACGTGGGTGGGTGCGTGGGTGGTTGCGAGGGTTTGTTAAAAAAAATCACATATAATAGCCATCCCCGAAAAATTTGATAAATTTTGTTACCAATTTCATGCAAATAGATGAAAAAATATATGATTGCGTAGGTGGGTGCGTGGGTGGTTGCGTGGGTGGGCAAAACTTTAAAATAACCATAATGGTCATCCCTTAAAAATATCGAAAATTTGACTACCAATTTCGAAAATATCGGTTAACAAATATGTGATTGCTTGGGTGGGTGCGTTGGTGAAGGTGTAAAACAAAAAAAATCACATATAGTAGCCATCCCCGAATAATTAGCGAAATTTTGGAACCAATTTATTGAAAATCGGTTAACAAATGTATGAGTGCGTAGGTGGGTGCGTGGGTGGTTGCGAGGGTGGGTTAAAAAAATCACATATATAGTAGCCATCACCGAAAAATTTGCTGAATTTTTTTACGAATTTATTGAAAATCGGTGAACAAATGTATAAGTGCGTTGGTTGGTTATTTGGGTGGTTGCGCGGGTGGGCAAAACCCACGCAACCACCCACATACAATGTTTTGGAACACCCTAAACACATTGGCGTAAATGGCGTAAAAATCTGTGAAAAAATTAATTTTAAGGAAAACATACCCTCCTCTATGAGAAAAAAAAAATTTTTTTTAAAATTAAAATAAACCCCACAGCAGCCACCCCCGAAAAATTTGCAACATTTTGGTACCTGTTTCACAAAAATCGGTCCACAAATGTGGAAGGAGTTCGCGTACATACAGACAGACAGACAGACGGACGGCACTTATATATATAGACTAGCGTTTCGGACCGCGCTTCGCGCGGTCCTCAAAGCTTTTATAATTCGGACCGCGCTTCGTGCGGTTCTCATAAAGCCTTTATAAAACCTGATTTTACACAAAAGATTAATTGTTCTGTCTGTATTACCGCGAACTACTTCCATATTTTTGGACCGATTTTCACGAAATTTATATCAAATGTTGCAAATTTTTCGAAGATGACTACTATTATTTTTTTTTCATTCCCTGATATTGTATTTTGCGTCTTGTTTTGCTTAAACTTAAATATTTATAATTAAAATTTTATTTGCTTATATTAATTTTTTTTGTTATTTTAATTTCCACACAATTTAATATGTTTTAAATCTGAAACATTAGTTTAGTAAATATATATACATACAAATTTTAATTTTTTTTATTATTTAATTATTATACCCATTTTTTTCCTTACTCAAATATTTTTTGATTACGTCTAATGTACCCACCGCTAACCCGCTATTATTAGCTCCCATACAATTTCATAATTCTTCAATTTACAAAATTTCTCTGTATATTACATTTTTTGTAAAACATTTTTCACTTCCTTCAATTAGATGTCCTTGATTGCTAAATTCATCAATCTTAATTTTTACACTTTCCCTTTTGGTTGCTCTAGAAAATGCCACATAAAGTTGACCATGAGCAAATACAGGATGTGGCAAATAAATCCCAATTTTTTCTAAACTCTGTCCTTGTGACATTTTATTTATTGTCATAGCAAATGATACTCGAATAGAAAACTGTCTTCGTTTAAATTTAAATGGCAATTCCAAATCACTTGTAATTAAATCTATCCTTGGAATGATGACAATCTGTCCTCGAGCAGGACCAGTTAGAACCTCCGCATAAATTAGATTATTTTTCAAATTAGTTACAATAAATCTTGTTCCATTACAAAGTCCTTTCTTAGTATTTAAATTTCTTAATAGGATTATTATAGCACTGATTTTTATTTTAAGTCGATGAACTGGCATTCCAGAAGGTGTCAGAGAGTTTAAAAACTCAGTTGGAAAAATTAATTGCTCCTGTGGATCATCACTTACTATCACTTACTAATAAAGTCAATTGAGAGATATTCCCTTTCCTCTCCTTCCATTTGACAAAGGATTGCGTCATTAATTTTAAAAGTATCCTCATTTTTAGGACAAAGTATCGCTCGATTTGGATTTTCTCTAATCCGTTCCATGGTGATTCTATCACCAAAAATCTCATTAATTAGAGATTCTTTTGATATAAAATCTTTGGGGATTTCAATTGTATCGAGATGTAGTCCATCCGTATTTGATAATTTATCATCTCCGAGTTGCATTAGCCAATTTGAAAATTCTTTTTCTTCCGCAGTTCTCATATTTTGCTGCAATTTAACTTGAGTTACGTTCCTCCATATAGGATTGTATTTTACAATCGATTCAATTATAGCTGCTTTTTGTGCATGAGGCACTACTGGGAGATTTTGTCTGAAATCTCCTGCAAATAAAATTACTTTTCCTCCAAATGGTCGAGGATTCTTCATCAAATCCTTTAAAAGTTTATCAACTGCTGTTAAAGCATGTCCAACAGTCATGCTCACTTCATCCCATATGATTAATTTGGCATTAATCAATTCTCGTGCACCTTGAGAATTTCCTCTAATATTTGATTTAGCTCCATCATCAATTGGGATTGAAAGCTTAAACAGAGAGTGATAAGTTCTTCCTCCTTTCAGAAGTGTGGCTGCAATTCCAGTTGAAGCACAAGAATGATTTCGTTTCTTCCTCGAATAACACTTAAAAATGTGTTAAATAGGTATGTTCTACCACTTCCTGCAAACCCGTCAATAAAAAATAACCTCTGAGGTCCATTTTCATTTTCAATTGCTCGCATGACTATATCGTACACGTGCTTTTGCTCAGCATTTAGTGTCGATAATAAATAATCACCACGTATTCTTTCTTCATCCACATTATACTCTGTTACGTAAATATTTATTGGAGTTGTATTTGGCAATTGGAAGTTCTCACAGCTACTTCCATTATTTATCAGAATTCCTTGTATATGGTTTAAAGCCATATTTTCAGGATTTACAACATTGTTATGTACAAAGTCCTCAATCATGAAATCTTTATATTTATTCCAAATAGTTGGTACATCTGTTGGAGTTCCAAAGATGCAAATGTAAGCAAATAATTCTCGAAGTTGTGCAGGCATATTCGATTCTGTTGCTTCTTCCAGCGTTTTTCCCCAAAGATTATCATTTTCTACCAAATTTTTTGCAATTGCTGCATCTTTAAATGTATTATAAAGAACTCCATTTACAGTTCTCAAATCTTCAAAACATTTAACTCCAGTCACATGTAGTAGAAAAAGACGGAGATAAAATCTCTCAATATCTTTTATGCTTACTGTATAGAGTCTTGAAATTATTTTTTCACCACCTTTTTTGCGTGGCTTCCACTTAGTTTCTTTTTTATCATATACATAATGATAAGGAATATCTGTGTAAATAAAATTCACTGCATTTTCATCAGATTGATTTAATTTGAACCATGCAGTCAGCGTAGTATCTCGATTGAGCTCTCTCTGAGCAGCTTGCTCTTCATTTCCTGCTCGAAAATAAACCATTTGACGATTAGGCAAATGAACTGCCAATCTGATTACTGTATGAGATCTCATAAACAGATCGTATCCGTTCAGTCTCCACATTGCTTCTGGAGCACTAATATATCTTGCATCCAGGAATGATTTAATTTCATCTATTTTAATTAGCCTTATGCCATCTCGTGCTTGCACTTCAATCGCAGCACAGTCAAATCCTTTATGAATATATTTATATAAGTATTTTACGCTCTTCACCGATGAACATATTTCCAAATTGATATGTCGATCATATTTCATGATTAAATATGATGAATATGGCACCACCCATCGATTATCAACTTCTTTGCCTCTAACGATGTATTTTTTACCAAAATTCCTTCGTTGATACATAGGATATCCATTCACATTAGCATTAGTTTCTTCACGAAACTCTTTTGGAAAACCTTTTGAACATTTTCCATCGTCTCCAGTGCAAGGATATCTGTGGGAGGAATCTCCACAAGGACCATGAATCATGTGCTTCAAAATTTTTAAATTAAGTTCTGAATATCTTTCTTCATCAAGGATTTCAGCCCATATCATCATGTCAATAACTTCTTGAAGTCGGGGCTTATCTTCATCACTCAACATTGCAAGTAAATGCAAATGTGGAAGTCCTCTTTTTTGAAATTCAATCACACCTGCATAAGCAATTATATTTCCAAAAATTTTATTATGAATTAGATCATTTAAAATCTCTTTGACATCCAAGTTAAATGTTTTAGCGACCAAATCTGGTCGAAATTCTATTAAACATCCATCAAGATTATCCTTAATTTCTGGACATTGAGGATTGCAAGTCATTGTAAGAAAAATATCTGGTTTACCAAACTTTCTTACCAAAGACATAGCATCTTGGTACCTTTCTTGCATGTTTCTTGGACTGCCCATAAATGAAGAAGGTAATATCACAGATATACCAGCTGTAATTCCTTCATTTTGTGCTCGATTATCTAGGTGATCCATTAATCCCGAATAAAATTCTGCTCTTAATTGAGGTTGATTTAATTTAATATAATTAAGCCTATTTGCTTCAGTTTTCATATAGACATCAAGTATAAATTGACATCATCTCAATTTACCTGCATTTTTAAATTGACTAAATTCTAATCTTGGTGCTAACAGGTGAGCATAATAATCCATTTGAGTTACTTTGAATCCTGGATATTTAGGATTATATGATTTAAGTTCTGATGCCATCCATTGTTACCATATGGATATAACAAAGGATAACACATTGGGTCACACCTTTTGTCTAGAATTGATATTTGTTGAACATCGTTCGAATTTTTATTATAAATCCGAACGTCTCTTTCAAATGGAGGCTCACCATCTACATTCCTAAAGACCACAGCTATTTCATTTGCTTGTGGAGCATTGTATCTTCTTTGATCTTGTTGAGGATTTTTTCTAAAGGACAACATTAAATTTATGGTTTTATTTCCTATCGGATTAAGATCTTGTTCAACCTGACGCATCATCTTGAATGTTTTTGCAAATTCATTGCATTGAACCATAAAACTTGACAACTCTTTCATTATTTCTGAATCACACTCCTTATTAGCTTTGTTATTCATTCTATGATTTACAGCTTCTTCTGTATCTAAAAAGTAAAGCTGTGCAAATTGCGGAGCTTGCCCATCCGCTGGGCGCATTGCTGTTGAAGTTAAATGATGATATTGCCCATGAATCTTTAAGCAATAAGGAGCATTGTTCACAACATCCAATGGATTTCTATTTCCCGGCGCACCCATTGAAGCCATAGCTAAAGCGCTGTTATATGAACGAATATTATTCATAAAATTTTTTGATTTATAATCATTTCCATTATATAATTTTTTAAGAAAATCAGGACATATTATTGGCTTTAATTGAAGCTTGCCTTTTTGACAACAATATATAAATTTTCCATCTTTAGATTTTTCACATGCAAAGTTTAACGATTTGCAAAATTGGCATTCTACATTCATTTGGCCAAGTGTATAAACTGGCACATTTATTTCATGGTCCTTGGCAATTAGTGCAATGTAATGATTTAATTGTTTAGCTTTTTGTCTTCCTTGAGCATGTCTCTGGGCATCAGCTTCAAGTTGTTGAGACCTTGCGTCATCATTTTCGTCGGCCCTCTGCTGAGCATGTCTCTGGGCATCAGCTTCGAGTCGTTGAGACTTTGCGTCATCATTTTCGTGGGTCCTTTGCTGAGCATGTCTCTGAACATCAGCTTCGAGTCGTTGAGACCTTTCCTCAAAACTCTCAATTATTCGTATTTGTCGTAAGCGCTTGCTTTCGCGACTCACTTTATACAAATTTCCGCCTTTTCTCTTTTGAGGCATACTTGTCTACGTCGTACCGTATACGACGTATACGTAGGTATATTATACGAATTGTTAAATAACAATAGAGTATTTTTTAAATATGTATAATAGTAATTTTTGAATATATATGTTCTCAAATATATGTTATTGCCTAATTTTATATAAAAAAATTATATCTATCTATATATATCTATATAAGTGCCGTAATAATCTATACCATATATACGAGTATATTATTCTATATATATAAAATATTATTTGTCTTTCTGTATGACCAAGAATTATTTATTCATTAGTTCATCGATTTTCTTGATGAATCTTTTCTTTTTCGTGCTTATTATGTTTTATATTAATTCTTTATATAGGCACACAGCAGCTTTTTTTATAGGCGCACCGCAGCCTTTTTTTATATGCGCACAACAACCTTTTTTTATAAACGCACAGCAGCCTTTTTTTATAGACACACAGCAGCCTCTTTTTATAGGCGCACATCAGCCTCTTTTTATAGGCGCACAGCAGCCTCTTTTTATAGGCGCACAGCAGCCTTTTTTTATAGGCGCACAGCAGCCTCTTTTTATAAGCGCACTGCAGCCTTTTATTATAGGCGCACAGCAGCCTTTTTTATAGGCGCACAGCAGCCTTTTTTTACAGGGGCACAGCAGCCTTTTTTTACAGGCGCACAGCAGCCTTTTTTATAGGCGTACAGCAGCCTTTTTTTACAGGCGCACAGCAGCCTTTTTATATAATTCTATATATTTTTCTATCTATCTATATCTATTTTATATAATTTTATAATATAGATTTTTATATAATTTATATAAATTTTTTTTATATAATTTTTATATAATTGAATTTTTAATATCTTAGAAATCTTTTTTTCATATAAGAAAAATATAATAAAAGTGTAATTATTAAATAATATTAATTACAAATATTTAAACACATTTATTACAAATTTCTATATATATAAATATGTAAAATATCTACCGTTTCTCCCTTCACTCTCCCTCTTCAACGTTATAACTTCGTCTATTACTATTTCCTTTCTCGTAAAATTTTACACCTTCGACTCCTTCTTTGTTGTGCGGATTTTATTTATTATAACATTTTCTATTTTATTTGACCTATCCATTATGACATTTAACGTAATTTAATTTGAAACCAGCAATTTATTATAGATAAATTTATTAAATGACTCACGTTAAAAAATCGAAACTCATCCCTAAGGTGTGATTTTTACAAAATTATTTCAAGAAGTAATTTTTGAAAAATTTGTGTATGTGTTTTTGTATATGTGTGCAATTCGTGTAAATAAACCTTTAATTTGTATGCCTTGACTATAGTAACATTTATCTTCAATATTATTATTTTATGCGTACCACATTTCTTTCAACTGTTCTTTGTAGTTAATGTCACACATCTCTAATTACTACGTATAATTGTATAAATCGGCTTCTAATTAATCAAGATGTCTAAAGAGATAAACGAAAATGCGTGCAACACCAGTGAGCATAATGTAAGTAAATTTTAATTTCAAAGAGAGACAGAGAGAGATAAATAGATAGATAGAGAGAGAGAGAGAGGGAGAGAGAGAGAGAGAGAGAGAGAGAGAGAGAGAGAGAGAGAGAGAGAGAGAGAGAGAGAGAGAGAGAAAGAGAGAAAAAGAGAAAGAGATAATATGGTTAGGTTAGATATATATCTTCTTTCCCTTTAGCCTCCTTCTTCCTCTCTCTCTCTCCCGCCACAAAACATAACAAAAATTTATTTACATAAATAAATAATTATTTATTTATATAAATAAATTATTATTAATATTATTAATATTATTTTTTTATTATTAATTTATTATTAAATAAATATTTTATTGTTATTAATATTATAAATATTATTTTTTTTATTATTTATTTATTAGTTTTTTAGTTTTATTATTGTTTGTTATTTTTATTATTTATGATGTTAGTTTATTAATTTTTTTAAATTAAGTTTTGTAAACTATAATTTTTACATATAATATTACTGTTATTGTTACGTATCCCATATTGCAAATTGTAGAAAATTTAATTATTAATATTATATTTGGGCATATCTCAAACAAAAGTTGTAATATTTATTCTATTAATTTTGAAAAAATAATTAAATTAGCGTATAGAAATTTAAAAAGCAGCGAATTTTATTAAATAATAATTAACAAATAAAAATTTTTAATATATAATTTTTATTAAATATCTAAACATGTAAAAAATACACATATTTAATAATTTAAATAATTATTTTATACCAAATTATATTTTTTTAATTTGTTTATCCTTTTTTTCATCATTGTCATTATTATCTTCTTTC
Organism: Prenolepis imparis; assembly: GCF_030444845.1. Lineage (NCBI taxonomy): Eukaryota > Metazoa > Arthropoda > Insecta > Hymenoptera > Formicidae > Prenolepis > Prenolepis imparis. The sequence goes on along the minus strand of NW_028141446.1, from coordinate 14,054 downwards.
CGCTTTTTATTTTTTTTCTGAAATTTATCTTTAAATTCATTCTTCATACACTCCTCCTTCTTTAGCTCCTCTCGTTTTTCAAATTCTTCTAATGGCATTATTAATACATGATCTAGCCCATCTTCAAGTACTGAAATTTTTTATTTATATATATAGATTAGGTTATATCTTTATATATATGTAATAATATTAATTTAAATAAAACGATTGACAAATTTATAAAAAAATATTTTATTTAAATAAATTAATTATTGTTTATATTTTTACCATTTTGAAATTCTTCAATTTCTGTTGATATATTTAATTGATTCATCGTTATATTTTTAATTTCAAATCCATTTGTTTTATTTATCAGAACATTTTCTATTTCTTTCGGTATATTATTTTCTTCCACAATTGAATTTTCAAATTCATTTGTATTTATTTGATCATCTTCAATTACTGAAATTTTTTAATTAAAAAATATATTAGATTATATGTTAATGTGATAATATATTAATTTAAATAAAACAATTAACAAATTAAAAAAAAATATTATTTTATTTAAATAAATTAATTATTATTTATATTTACCATTTAGAAATTCTTCAATTTCTTTTTCTATTTCTTTCGGTATATTATTTTCTTCCATGATTGTATTTTCAAATTGATTTGTATTCGTTTGATCAATGATGACATTTAATATGTGAAACCAGCTACTTATATATATAGATATAGATAGATAGATAGTCATTTCTGAAATGACATGTAAATAAAACTCATCACCTCTAAGGGGTGATTTTTGCAAAATCTCACTGAACAAAATAATTTAAAAATTTTTACGATTTAAAAAAAACAATACATTAATAAATAAATGCTCTTACTTAATAACACCATTTATCAATCACGCCACTACCAAAAGATGATTTTATTAAAATTATATGTTTCTCTTTTATAACTACAAAGTTTTTTAACATAAAATAACATTTTTTAAATGCGCACGCGCGTGAGTAGATGCGTGGGTGGGTGAGTTGGGGTGTAAAATTAAAAAAAACCACATAGTAGCCATCTCTAATAAATTTGCTAAATTTTGCTACCAATTTCTTGAAAATCGGTCAATAAATTTGTAAATGCGTGAGTGGGTGCGTTGGTGGGTGCGTATGTAGACAAAATTAAAAAAAAATCACATACAGTAACCATTTTTGAAAAATTTGCGAAATTTTAGTACCAATTTAGTGAAAATCGTTTAATAAATGTGTGAATGCGTGTGTGGATGCGTGGGTGGGTGCGTAAGTAGACAAAACTAAAAAAATCACATATAATATTCATCCCCGAATAATTTTCGAAATTTTAGTACCAATTTCGTGAAAATCGGTTAACAAATTTATGAGTGCGTGGGTGGGTGTGTGGGTGGTTGCGTGGGTTAGCAAAACTTAAAAAATTAAAAATTTGAAAATTTTAATACCAATTTCGAATCGTTCACCAATTTCGTGAAAATCAGCGAACAAATGTATTAGTAGGTGGGTGGGTGCGTGGGTGGTTGCGAGGGTTTGTTAAAAAAAATCACATATAATAGTCATCCCCGAATAATTTTCGAAATTTTGTTACCAATTTCATGCAAATAGATGAAAAAATATATGATTGCGTAGGTGTGTGCGTGGGTGGGCAAAACTTTAAAATAACCATAATGCTCATCCCTTAAAAATATCGAAAATTTGACTACCAATTTCGAAAATATCGGTTAACAAATATGTGATTGCTTGGGTGGGTGCGTGGGTGAAGGTGTAAAACAAAAAAAATCACATATAGTAGCCATCCCCGAATAATTACGAAATTTTGGAATCAATTTATTGAAAATCGGTTAACAAATGTATGAGTGCGTAGGTGGGTGCGTGGGTGGTTGCGAGGGTGGGTTAAAAAAATCACATATACCATAGTAGCCATCACCGAAAAATTTGCTGAATTTTTTTACGAATTTATTGAAAATCGGTGAACAAATGTATAAGTGCGTTGGTTGGTTTTTTGGGTGGTTGCGTGGGTGGGCAAAACCCACGCAACCACCCATAACAATGTTTTGGAACACCCTAAACACATTGGCGTAAATGGAGTAAAAATCTGTAAAAAAATTATTTTCAGGAAAACATACCCTCCTCTATGAGAAAAAAAAAATTTTTTTAAAAATGAAAATAAACCCCACAGCAGCCACCCCCGAAAAATTTGCAACATTTTGGTACCTGTTTCACAAAAATCGGTCCACAAATGTGGAAGGAGTTCGCGTACATACAGACAGACAGACAGACGGACGGCACTTATATATATAGATATTTTTTATATTTTTATATTATATTCATATTATATTATTATATTCTTATATATTCTTATATTTTAAATTTCAAATTCACATACACACACATTCATACGCACGCACACACACACACACACACACACACACACACACACACACACACACACACACACACACACACAATTATAAATATTACACATACCTATTTTATGAATAAAAAAAAAATTATTTTAAACATAAAAACACATTTTTTACTTTAGAATAATTCCTCTCTTTCCTCCCATTTATATTAAGAATATTATTATAAAAGAATTATTATTATTAATATTGGAAAAAAATATTTAAAAAAAAAAAATCTCCTTCGCATGCACCTCGCGCTATCTCTTTCTTCTCTCTCGCGCTATCTCTCTCACGGTTCCCAGCCTCGCGCTATCTGTCACTCTTTCGTGTACCTCGCCGCGACATATCTCTCCTTCACATGCGCTATCTCTTTCTTCTCTCTCACGCTACCTCTCAGTCTCTAGCCTGGCGTTTCCCCTTCCCCGTATGACGTCAGACCCCGCAAGGACCCCGCAACAAGTTATGTATGAGAGCTGCTTACGGGTGGGAGAAAGATGGAGAATGGAAATGCATGCAAAAATTACATCATAATTTAGACTTTAAAAACTCTTTATTTATATATTTTTTCTTACATATTATGGACTAAAAATTAAAGCTGCCAGCTCACAATCGATGAGTTGATGTTTATTGAAGGCGTCGCTAGCGCGTATTACATTTGATACTTTTTTAGGATTCTCGTTACATTGGACGCGATATTTGAAAATTGTGTAAATTTAACATCGACTGTCTCGGTAATTTTAACCAATCGATCAAAAGATACATCAATGCATGGATCGAGATCGAACATACGATGTAACGTCGATTCGATCATCATCATGCATACATTTGAAGATTCGAGACTTATGAGTTTGGCGTTGTTAATCGTATGAACTCGCATTGTTAGCGGTCCAACGCTTATAAAACTGTGGACATCATTAGACGCGTTCCGAAGAAAATTTTAAAGTATCATCGAATATGAAATTTTTATGCTTTTATTCCATATATTCCTACAATTTTTTTTGAAGATCTTATATTGAAAATTATTGTACGGAATTCACAAATTTGACATAATAACTTTATAAAAGCGTATTTATTTCGTTTTTAAATCGGATTTTTTTTTTATGCAAAGAATAATATTATAAAATCGTAAATCCCCTTGTTGGAACATAGAGCTGAAACCAACAATCATTCGATATACCATGCGACGATCACCTGTGAATCACGCGCTCACTACAGGTAGGGTGGGAGAGATCCCTTAGTACGGAAGAATTATAAAGGGGAACAAGTCGAGAATTGTGTGTGTGTGTCGAGACGTCTAGAGAAAGAGAAGTCGCTCAGAATCGCTGTAGTGTGAAGCCAAATTTATATTCGCTATCGTGAAATTTATTCTCCGCTGTCGTGGAAGTTAATTATATAATTGATTAGTTGAACTAATTGTGACGCGAATTTATTCGAGAAATTATATTGACAAATTTGTAATATTATAGACTAAGCGGTGATTCGTGCGGTGTTTTGCCACCCATCGCAGCACTCATATTGTTCAACTTAAAATAAATCAGCAATTATATAATCTCGCATACTAAACTGAATCCATCTCAATTAAAACATCTTCGCGAGAATTTGCATTAAACAAAATGGTCCTTCGAGCCGGATGAGTGCGCGTATCGGAGCAGGTGATCGCCGCGATCGATTGAGTGCGTTAGAGACACGTTGGTCGAAAAACAATATTTTTAACGACAACTAGTAAATTTGTAATTGACTTGAACAATATAATTATTAACACGAGAACATTTTAGAATATTGAAACTAGCTGTAGCTGTGGTACATTTGATCGGTCTTTCTGATCATTGATTGCCCACGTGATCGCGACGTGTGATTGTTCACGTGATCGCGACGTGTATTTTCTCGAGTGATCACAACAGGTGATTGTTCACGGGATCGCGACGTGTCCTTTTCTCAAGTGATCGCGGCAGGTGTTTACTCACGTGATCGCGACGTGACAATCGTGTTCATCGTCCTCAATCATTCCGAGATTTCGGTGATACAGAAACGCAGTGAAGTAATAATTAACGAGTGCAGTCAATCCAATAAGCAAAATGAGCATCGAAATTCTTCGCAAACAACGGATTCATCTAAAGGGAAAATTGACTAATATTAAAAATTTCATCAATAAGGTCAAGAAAGATGCGAACTTGACACCAGAGGAATTGACAGCGCGACTTCAGTCCTTAGAGGAAATACACACCAAGGCGCACAATATATCACAGCAACTTTTTATACTACAAGACGAGCCCGATTCAAGGGATGAAGCAGAGGACGCCGAATTCGACGAGCGTTATTATAGCATAAAGGCAGATTTATTGCAGTTACTAGGAAGAACCAAACCATCTCCAGCAGGACCGTCAAGCGGCAGCGCAAGCAGCGGGACTGATGATGCAACGATGAAACAATTTCTGGAGCAGCAGGTGATTTTAATGCAGAAATTAACTGAGCGTAATGACAATGATACGCTAGTTAGGACCATGGAACAACAAGGTCAACTGCTAGAGAGATTGAGCACGCGGTCGAGCGCGTCCGTACGAGAAGCTCAAGTAAAATTACCGTTAATCAAGCTGCCGACGTTTGACGGAAATGTGGAGGATTGGAAGAGGTATGCAGATACATTCAAAACGCTGATTCACGATAGTGAGCTGTCTGGTGTGCAGAAACACCAGTATTTAGTCGGATCTCTGAGCGGTTCAGCGGCAAAAATAATCGAGGCGATTGACATCTCTGAACACAATTACGTCATCGCCTGGGATCTATTAAAAAGGAGGTATGACGACGAAAGAGGGATAAAAAGACGACACATATAATGCCTAATTGACGAGTTGCCGCGAATCAAACAAGAATCTGCAAGCGCAATTCAGGAACTCGTCGATCACATACAGAAACATATACGAGTGCTGCAATCAATGAAGCTCCCCACGGACTCGTGGGGCGAATTGATCATATACGTTATCGAGAAAAATCTGGACAACGTTACCAGAAGGCGATGGGAGGAACACATCGAAAGCAAAGAGGACATCACGACGACGACCATGATGGAGTTTCTGCAGCGGCAGAGTCAGATGTTGCGGCGATCGGCAACGGACGGCAGTATCAATGGATCGAGGAGCGGGGTCGGCGACAGGGAGGCTTCGAACAAGCAGCGAGGTTCGAATACGAGGTCGCGAGGCAGGGCGACGCTGGCAACGACAACTCCGGAGAAAAGATGCTATCTGTGTCAAGGACATCACCTTCTCTATAGCTGCAAGAAATTTTTGAGTTTGGCTGTCGACGACAGAATCAAAGAAATAAAAAGACTAAAATTATGTTTAAATTGTTTTCGATCAGATCACTATTCCAGATCTTGCAGGTATGGCTCTTGCAAGGAATGCGGCGAGCGGCACAACACGCTGTGTCACCTGAGAGGCTCGACCAGGAACCCGCCAACAAACCCACCGAGGAGTTCGACAGAGAATCCGGAGGAAGCATCCACTAGCACGACCCTCTGCTCAATGACGGACGCCGTGAGAGGAGCAACAACGGGCGACATCGAATCATCGAGTCATCATACCCGAATCGACTGCGAGCGTAAGCGCGTCTTGATGGCAACGGCTATCGTAAACGTAAAGACGAATGTCGGCGAATCTCCATTGCGGGTATTGTTGGATAGCGCTAGCGAGCTTAACTTTATAACGGCAGCAGCATGTAAACGCTTGAATATAAAATTGGAAAACAATCGGGAAAATATAAGCGGATTGAATGGTATGAGTTGCGTCATAACTCACGGTTGCAGGGTCTCACTGAAATCGCGTACGTCAAATTTTGAGTTAAATTCTTATTGTCTGGTTGTTCCAAAGATCACAAAGAAACTGCCTTCATTCACGGTCGAAGTATCTGAATTTCAATTTAAAATCCCAAAAAATTTAAAGTTGGCAGATCCATTGTACTTTAATCCCAGTCATATTGACGCGCTCATCGGAAGCGAATTCTTTTTTCAGTTACTGGATAACGGTAAGATCGAGCTAGGCGACGATTTGCTTGCATTGCAAAAGACAAAGTTCGGGTGGATAATGGCAGGTCCGGTACCGCAGCACCTAATTATCAATCGAACGACCAATCGTCAAGTTTCAAGCAACCATACGTGTCTGTTGACGCAGCAATTGTCTATCGATGAGACTATCAAGAGATTCTGGGAATTAGAAGAATACAAAAGCAATAACACGCTATTATCAAAGGAAGAACAATGCTGCGAGAATTATTTTGTAAATACCACCGGTCGAGACGCGTCCGGACGATTTGTAGTTCGATTGCCCTTTCGGGAAAACAAGGATCAGTTGGGTCGTTCGAGAGATATCGCCGTGAAACGATTTAATCATTTAGAACGCAAACTCCAAGGACGTTCAGAATTTCGTAAACAATATTGTGAATTTATGCGCGAATATATTGATTTGAATCACATGTCTGCGGTTGACGAGAACGATGTCGCATCAAATCCAATATATTTACCGCATCACGGCGTGATTCGCGAATCAAGCCTAACTACGAAGTTGCGAGTCGTATTTGACGCGTCGGCAAGAACCACCTCTGGTATTTCGCTTAACGATACGTTGTTTGTAGGAGCAACTTTACAAGACAATATAATTGATATCGTGATGCGTTTTCGTTTATCGGCTATAGCTGTCACCGCAGATCTTCAAAAAATGTATAGACAAATATTAATACATCCAAACGATCGCGATTACCAAAGAATTTTATGGCGATTTTCTCCGAGCGATCCAATAACCGAATATAAATTGAACACCGTAACATACGGTCAGGCGTGCGCTCCTTTCTTAGCCATTCGTTGCGTGCGGCAGTTGGCGGATGAGGGATCGAGCGAATTTGGCGAGGCATCGAGAGCGTTGTTGAGCGACTTGTACGTCGACGACATTATCACGGGTGTCGATTGCGAGGATGAAGCGATAGAATTGATAGCGCAATTAAAATCATTATTAGACAAAGGTGGATTCAAGGCGCATAAATGGCGGACGAACAGCGAGCGAGTGATGAAAGGGTTGCGAGCGATCGATCAGATAGGGGAACCTTCTGCTTTGGCGATCGAGGCGAGTACGATAAAGACGCTAGGTCTAAATTGGTGTCCGAAAATGGACATCTTTCAGTTTTCGGTCGAGTGTATGGTCGATTCGGTCTCAACGAAACGCGAGGTTTTGTCAACGATTTCGAGGCTGTTTGACCCGCTTGGATTGATCGGTCCTATTGTGGTTCGAGCTAAGCTCATTATGCAAGCAACATGGATATCAAATCTCGGGTGGGACGAACCGTTGACTGAGAGTCTCCGTCGAGCGTGGGACGCGTATATGGAGGATTTACGGGGAGTCGGCGCGATTCGAGTCCCGCGTAGAATTGTTCGATGCTCCAATGCAGTGCGCTTCAATCTACACGCATTTTGTGACGCCTCATTAAAAGCGTACGGAGCTTGCATTTACTTGCAAGCAATTGATGAAGACAATAATTCGAGTTCTTCCTTGATCTGCTCTAAGTCTCGAGTGGCACCAGTCAAGAGCCGGACAGTCACGCTGCCAAGGCTCGAGTTATGCGGCGCTATTGTCTTGGTCAGATTAATTCAAAACGTAAAGAGAGCGCTCAAGATTGCGTTGGATGAAGTGCATGCATGGAGTGATTCGACTATAGTGCTGGCATGGATCGCCGGCGATCCATCGCAGCAGAAAACATTCATCTCAAATCGAGTAGCCGAGATACAGTCGATCCTACCATCGATGCATTGGCATCACGTGGACGGCGTCGAGAACCCGGCGGATTTTGTATCGAGAGGCACTAGCTTGGACAATTTGAAACAGAATAAAATCTGGTGGGAGGGACCGATTTGGTTGTCGCGTTTTGGGGGTTTCGAACGGCACGGTTCGCAACCGTCTCTCACCGAGGAGGACGAGAAAACTATTCTAGTCGAGCAAAGGTCACATGGGCGAGTTTTCGCGAGTGTTATCAAGGAAGACCATATTATTGAGTTATTATTAAATCACAACTCGTCGCTGTCGAGAGTTGAAAGAATCGTCGCAAGGATCATTCGGTTCGCGAACAACATCAGGTCGGATCGCGACAAGAGAAATGTCGGAAATTTATCAAATGCAGAAGTTTGCCGCGCGCATCGAGTGTTAATATCAGCGGTGCAGGAATTTAGTTTCTCGGAAATAATGGCGAATCTGCGAGCGGGCAAACGGCTTCGAAGTAGCAGCAATCTACGAGCACTCAATCCCTTCGTTGACAAAAAGGGACTCCTTAGGGTGGGCGGTAGAATTCAAAATTCAAATTTGACGTTTGAAAATAAACATCCGATCATTCTGCCATCGGATAGCAGATTTACACAATTGCTATTCGAAAGAGAACACCATCGATTATTACATATCGGCCCTCAATCACTGCTATATTCTATTCGAGAGAATTATTGGCCGTTAAGGGGAAAGAGCATTGCTAGAAGAATTGTACATAGATGCGTAATTTGCTTTAAAAACAAACCAAGAACGTCATCACAAATCATGGGGCAATTGCCCGCGGACCGTGTGACGCCGAATCGACCATTCTTTGTTACCGGAGTCGACTTTGCCGGACCGATTACGACTCTACTCAATCGGGGTTGAGGTAGAAAAACGAGCAAATCATACATCTCGTTATTCGTCTGTTTTACAACTAAGGCAGTCCACCTCGAGACTGTTAGCGATCTGAGTTCGGCATCCTTTATAGCCGCTCTTAGACGATTTGCCGGACGTCGAGGCTATCCTCAACGCATTTATAGCGATAACGCAACAAATTTCGTGGCGCACAATGAGATTCGAGAGATGTATGATTTGCTCGAAAGAGAAGAGCGGAATCTAAATGAGATATTTTGCATACCGAATAAGATTGAGTGGAGGTTCATTCCGCCGGCGTCTCCTCACATGGGAGGATTATGGGAGGCAGGCGTAAAATCCTGCAAATTCCACTTGAAACGTGTTATAGGCGAGAGTTTGTTAACCTTCGAGGAGCTGAGTACCGTATTGACTCAGGTCGAGGCGTGTCTAAATTCACGTCCGATTTGTCAATTACCGTCAACAGCCGCGGACCCGCAACCGCTCACGCCGGGGCACTTTTTAATTGGTGGTCCCTTGACTGCTCTCCCTGATATCGATATAACAGAGGTACCCACAAATCGCCTCGATCGTTGGCGGATCGTTCAAAAAATTGCTCAAGATTTTTGGAAACGATGGAGCAAAGAATATTTGACATCCCTGCAGGGCCGAGCAAAGTGGACTCGCGAGCAAATTAATTTAAATATAGACGATGTCGTGCTAATACAAGATAATAACGCGCCGCCACTAAGGTGGAAGTTAGGAAGAATAATCGAACTACATAAGGGAAAGGATAACAAGGTACGAATTGTTACACTGCAGACGGCCAGTGGTACCTATAAAAGAGCGATAAACAAATTGTGCAAGCTCCCGATCTCTGAGAAGTAACCTACTTTGAAGGGATTAATTAATCAATTAATGGTGGGCGGAATGTTGGAACATAGAGCTGAAACCAACAATCATTCGATATACCATGCGACGATCACCTGTGAATCACGCGCTCACTACAGGTAGGGTGGGAGAGATCCCTTAGTACGGAAGAATTATAAAGGGGAACAAGTCGAGAATTGTGTGTGTGTGTCGAGACGTCTAGAGAAAGAGAAGTCGCTCAGAATCGCTGTAGTGTGAAGCCAAATTTATATTCGCTATCGTGAAATTTATTCTCCGCTGTCGTGGAAGTTAATTATATAATTGATTAGTTGAACTAATTGTGACGCGAATTTATTCGAGAAATTATATTGACAAATTTGTAATATTATAGACTAAGCGGTGATTCGTGCGGTGTTTTGCCACCCATCGCAGCACTCATATTGTTCAACTTAAAATAAATCAGCAATTATATAATCTCGCATACTAAACTGAATCCATCTCAATTAAAACATCTTCGCGAGAATTTGCATTAAACACCCCTTACTAATCTTGATCATTGAATAAATCTCACCATTTATCTACATTTCCCTTCAATCAGAAATTTATATAAATTTAAAATCATACTATATTATCGTATGCAATTAATTACAATTGCGATTTAGTGCGATTATTTATATTTATAATAAAAAATGGAAAAATGTTTATATTTGTTTTATTTGAATATAAATGCATAACGAGAAGACTAGAGGAGACCGGGGCTAGTAGGCTCAGTTCAAAGATATTATAAAATACCTCTTTTGTTATAAAATATATTTTTTTTTGTTTTGAACACGCGTTTAGATTGGTCATCACTAATTAAATAAAAATATATTATATAACTAATTTTTATCAGATCTATATTGATGTTTTATTTCTTCTAATATAACAATATTGATATGTGTGCAATTGAAAACTATTAAAATCATCAAAAAAGCCCGATCTCTAAAAGTTAATAAATTATATAATTTTTTCCGTGATTCACGTATATGGTACCACTGTGCGACATCTCTCTCGCGCTATCTCTCGTAAACACCTCACGCTCTCTCTCTCTCTCTTTTAAGCGTTCTCATGGTCCTTTCCGCAGGTATAAACAAAACAGCGTATGGCGTATAGCATTACGGTGAGCGCTGATGTCCAACCGCTCGAATTTATAAACAGATATTTATTACTACGATATCTGAGGGGATGGGGCTGAAGCTTATGGAGAGAGGGTCTGTCTCTGCGATGTTCATCACAAAGTTTAAAGCAGTCGCTGAGCTAAGTATCGCTAATTGTCATCGAGCTAAGTTATTAAGTGCAGTGCAAAATGCCTTTTGGATCGGGAGACATTTTGGGCCCAAATTTTTTTTTAACAAGAATATCCTTAGGACTTCATGAAATAATAGACATAATATCTTGGAAGACCCACCTGCTAGAAAATTTATTGAGGACTCTGTTCCTTATATTCACAATGCCGGTAAGTTTTTATTATTATATAATAAATTTGTTTATTAATATTATCTACTAAATTTGTCGATTTTCAGAAAATAACCGAGGAATCCATCCAAATCGGTGGATACCTTAATCATCGGCATATAGAACAAGTACGAAATTATCGGTGGTGCGATCGGCGGGAATTGGCCGAGCTATGGGACGACGCGGAGGGGATCGTGGAATGGGCATAGGATTACTAGTGAGATGACGTCTTCTGCCTCAGAAAATTGTTCGGCGAGGAATCATATCCTCCCGAACCTGTCAGGGAGGAATTATGGGTCTAGTGAGTATCTCTTTTTAATTTTAAATATTATTAAAATAATAAAATAATTAATAAAAATTTTAAATTTTTTAAGTTGTTTTTATATCGCTAGTACAATAATCAAAGGGGTAGTTGTAAATTAATCGACCAAACTAGCCAAAATTTGTTTATTTAATAGAAGTTACAACGCTTCGACCATATGGTTGTGGTCCTTTTCAAGTATAAACTGAAATAATAATTAATTAAAAAAAAACGGTTTGAATTCAAAAAGCAGTAATATACATAAATGGATTTGCTATAAAATTTTGAGTACACATGTTCTTATTGAAACACTTCAAATTTGAGTTAAAACAAATCATTAACATCTTGTTGAATTTTAAAGAGAGAGAAACATTGTATCAGTATGAAACTTTGTCAGTGAGTGAAATATAAAAATAGGAAACCAAGCTAAACGACCTTTATTATTTTGTCATAGATTTTATTTAAGCTATCTGTGTCCTTTGTAGGTTGATTGTATTATTGAATTTTTTAATATACATTTCCGCGATTTCTCTCTTTTTCACATATTTCTCATTATGTAATATATTAGGTTTTGTCCAAATCAAATTCATGTCCGAATTCCAACTTATGTTTACTTATAACGGAATGATTGGTTTCATGCAATTTTATATTGTTAAAATGCTCTTTCACTCGAGTACGTAAGCGCCTTTTTGTTTGGCCGATATATGACGCATTACAGTTTTTGCAATCTAATTTATATACAACATTAGTTCTCTGATCATTATGTAAACTATCTTTACCACGTTTAATCAATGTATTTAGTTTTTTTTTTTTTGTTATTTTATAGACGTTGAATGCCACGCATAACACGACATAGATCATAACTCACATCTTTAGCATATGGCAATGAAATAAAAGATGTTCTGTCAGATTGTCCACGATTCATATCACAATCATTATTGTGATTACGATTTTTTTAATACATTAATTCTTTTTTTGTATATGTCGTTTGATGATGGGTTTAGGGAAACAATTATTAAGTAAGATATCATTCACCATCTCAATGCTTTTATGATGGAAAATGTCATTGGATAGTAGAATGACATGATCAACCAGTTTATAAATAGTATTAATTGGATATTTTAAAGGGTGGTTAGAAAAAAAAAGTTTATATATCTTCCTGAAAATGTAGGTTTCCTGTACCAATTAGTAATGAGTCTATTGTCAGAACGAATGATCGTTGTATAATGGAAGAACTGACTTCAATTTCATATGTGAAATTCAAGTAATAATTCAGGTAATTATTAAAAGTCATTAATATCTCATCTATTTTTGTACGTGGCAATATAGCAAGAACGTCGTCTACATATCTATAATATATGGATACAGTGACACTTAACTAACATAAACATTGTGTCTCCAAATCATCCATCACAATATCTGCTAGGATAGGTGATAAAAGAGAACCCATCGGGCTGCCAAATATTTGTTCATAAAACTGACCATTGAAGCTGAAACTAGTTGAATCTAAAATTAATTCTGTTGCATGTAAAAATTGAGCTAAATTGAAATTTGTGTTCTTAGCAATGTCAGTCCAACGTTTTTTAATGGCATTTAAAACCAACTCTTTAGGAATATTTGTGAATAATGAACTAACATCTAAAGATATCATTATATCATTATCATTAATAAAAGTATCTTTAATATTTTTAACGTTTATCACTCGTTTATCGCAGTCTGTAACGCTAACTCAGAAACGACTACGAACGGCTCAGAAACGACTACGAACGGCTCAGAAATAGCTTTGAACGGGTCAGAAACGATTACGAACGGCTCAGAAACGGCTTTGAACGGGTCAGAAACGACTACGAACGGCTCAAGAACGGCAACGAACGGGTCAAGAACGGCTCAGAAACGGCTTTGAACGGCTCAAGAACGGCTACGAACGGGTCAAGAACGGCTCAAAAACGGCTACGAACGGCTCAGAAACGGCTTTGAACGGGTCAGAAACAGCTTCAAACGAGTCTGAAACGGCTTCGAACGGGTCAAGAACAGCTATCTTACGATAGCGGACGATAAAGAACGGCTAGACTATTGAAGAATGACAACAGGAAATGTATGATAAAACAAACAACAAACGGCGATCGGGAAAGCAAAGAAGCAACATAGTTTGGAGATACGGCAGTTTGTGAACGAACTGCAGGCTCCGTCGAGAAAAAATTTTCCCCGAAGACATGTCATAGTGCGGGATATGATGACCTGTGACAAGCCGACATCGTCGAGATGCGTCCGTATTCTCGTTAGTACTCTGCGTTGATACCACTGCTTAAAAGCGAGAATCCGTTCAAAGCAGTACTCTGCGTTGATACCACTGCTT
>NW_028141445.1:0-42290 GCF_030444845.1 Prenolepis imparis | reverse complement strand
ACCCCATTCGACGCAACTTTATTTTATGTATATCAAGTTAAAAAATTTGTACGCTGGTGTCTGCATGGTACCAAATGGTTCTGTAATCAATGTACTATTAAAATGTATAATCGATGAATTTTTGGCTCGTCTTAAAATATTAGAAATCTATACTTTCTTACCGCTGACCCCATTCGACGCAACTTTATTTTATGTATATCAAGTTAAAAAATTTGTACGCTGGTGTCTGTTTGGTACCAAATGGTTCTGTAATCAATGTACTATTAAAATGTATAATCGATGAATTTTTGGCTCGTCTTAAAATATTAGTAATCGATACTTTTTTACCGCTGACCCTATGCGACGCATCCTTAATTTATGTATATCAAGTTAAAAAATATGTACGCAGGTGTCTGTTTGGTACCAAATGGTTCTGTAATCAATGTACTATTAAAATGTATAATCGATGAATTTTTGGCTCGTCTTAAAATATTAGAAATCGATACTTTTTTACCGCTGACCCTATGCGACGCATCCTTAATTTATGTATAGCAAATGAAAAAGTTTGTATGCTGTTGTCTGCTTGGTACCAAAAGATTCTGTAATCAATGTACTATTAAAATGTATAATGGATGAATTTTTGGCTCGTCTTTAAATATTAGAAATCGATACTTTTTTACCGCTGACCTCATGCGACGCAACCTTATTTTATGTATATCAAGTTAAAAAATTTGTACGCAGGTGTCTGTTTGGTACCAAATGGTTCTGTAATCAATGTACTATTAAAATGTATAATCGATGAATTTTTAGCTCGTCTTAAAATATTAGAAATCGATACTTTTTTACCGCTGACTCCATTCGACGCAACTTTATTTTATGTATATCAAGTTAAAAAATTTGTACGCTGGTGTCTGCATGGTATCAAAAGATTCTGTAATCAATGTACTATTAAAATGTACTATTAAAATAATCGATGAATTTTTGGCTCGTCTTAAAATATTAGAAATCGATACTTTTTTACCGCTGACCCTATGCGACGCAACCTTATTTTATGTATATCAAGTTAAAAAATTTGTACGCTGGTGTCTGCATGGTATCAAAAGATTCTGTAATCAATGTACTATTAAAATGTATAATCGATGAATTTTTGGCTCGTCTTAAAATATTAGAAATCCATACTTTTTTACCGCTGACCCTATGCGACGCAACCTTATTTTATGTATATAAAGTTAAAAAATTTGTACGCTGGTGTCTGTTTGGTACCAAATGATTGTGTAATCAATGTACTATTAAAATGTATAATCGATGAATTTTTGGCTCGTCTTTAAATATTTGAAATCGATACTTTTTTACCGCTGATCCCATTCGACGCAACTTTATTTTATGTATATCAAGTTAAAAAATTTGTACGCTGGTGTCTGCATGGTATCAAAAGATTCTGTAATCAATGTATTATTAAAATGTATAATGGATGAATTTTTTGCTCGTCTTTAAATATTAGAAATCGATACTTTTTTACCGCTGACCCCATGCGACGCAACCTTATTTTGTGTATATCAAGTTAAAAAATTTGTACGCTGGTGTCTGCATGGTACCAAATGGTTCTGTAATCAATGTACTATTAAAATGTATAATCGATGAATTTTTGGCTCGTCTTAAAATATTAGAAATCTATACTTTTTTACCGCTGACCCCATTCGACGCAACTTTATTTTATGTATATCAAGTTAAAACATTTGTACGCTGGTGTCTGTTTGGTACCAAATGGTTCTGTAATCAATGTACTATTAAAATGTATAATCGATGAATTTTTGGCTCGTCTTAAAATATTAGAAATCGATACTTTTTTACCGCTGACCCCATTCGACGCAACTTTATTTTATGTATATCAAGTTAAAAAATTTGTACGCTGGTGTCTGCATGGTATCAAAAGATTCTGTAATCAATGTACTATTAAAATGTATAATCGATGAATTTTTGGCTCGTCTTAAAATATTAGAAATCCATACTTTTTTACCGCTGACCCTATGCGACGCAACCTTATTTTATGTATATCAAGTTAAAAAATTTGTATGCTGTTGTCTGCTTGGTACCAAAAGATTCTGTAATCAATGTACTATTAAAATGTATAATGGATGAATTTTTGGCTCGTCTTTAAATATTAGAAATCGATACTTTTTTACCACTGACCTCATGCGACGCAACCTTATTTTATGTATATCAAGTTAAAAAATTTGTACGCAGGTGTCTGTTTGGTACCAAATGGTTCTGTAATCAATGTACTATTAAAATGTATAATCGATGAATTTTTGGCTCGTCTTAAAATATTAGAAATCGATACTTTTTTACCGCTGACCCCATTCGACGCAACTTTATTTTATGTATATCAAGTTAAAAAATTTGTACGCTGGTGTCTGCATGGTATCAAAAGATTCTGTAATCAATGTACTATTAAAATGTATAATCGATGAATTTTTGGCTCGTCTTAAAATATTAGAAATCCATACTTTTTTACCGCTGACCCTATGCGACGCAACCTTATTTTATGTATATCAAGTTAAAAAATTTGTACGCTGGTGTCTGTTTGGTACCAAATGATTCTGTAACCAATGTACTATTAAAATGTATAATCGATGAATTTTTGGCTCGTCTTAAAATATTAGAAATCGATACTTTTTTACCGCTGACCCCATTCGACACAACTTTATTTTATGTATATCAAGTTAAAAAATTTGTACGCTGGTGTCTGCATGGTACCAAATGGTTCTGTAATCAATGTACTATTAAAATGTATAATCGATGAATTTTTGGCTCGTCTTAAAATATTAGAAATCTATACTTTCTTACCGCTGACCCCATTCGACGCAACTTTATTTTATGTATATCAAGTTAAAAAATTTGTACGCTGGTGTCTGTTTGGTACCAAATGGTTCTGTAATCAATGTACTATTAAAATGTATAATCGATGAATTTTTGGCTCGTCTTAAAATATTAGAAATCGATACTTTTTTACCGCTGATCCCAGTCGACGCAACTTTATTTTATGTATATCAAGTTAAAAAATTTGTACGCTGGTGTCTGCATGGTATCAAAAGATTCTGTAATCAATGTATTATTAAAATGTATAATGGATGAATTTTTGGCTCGTCTTAAAATATTAGAAATCGATACTTTTTTACCGCTGACCCCATTCGACGCAACTTTATTTTATGTATATCAAGTTAAAAAATTTGTACGCTGGTGTCTGCATGATATCAAAAGATTCTGTAATCAATGTACTATTAAAATGTATAATCGATGAATTTTTGGCTCGTCTTAAAATATTAGAAATCCATACTTTTTTACCGCTGACCCTATGCGACGCAACCTTATTTTATGTATATCAAGTTAAAAAATTTGTATGCTGTTGTCTGCTTGGTACCAAAAGATTCTGTAATCAATGTACTATTAAAATGTATAATGGATGAATTTTTGGCTCGTCTTTAAATATTAGAAATCGATACTTTTTTACCGCTGACCTCATGCGACGCAACCTTATTTTATGTATATCAAGTTAAAAAATTTGTACGCAGGTGTCTGTTTGGTACCAAATGGTTCTGTAATCAATGTACTATTAAAATGTATAATCGATGAATTTTTGGCTCGTCTTAAAATATTAGAAATCGATACTTTTTTACCGCTGACCCCATTCGACGCAACTTTATTTTATGTATATCAAGTTAAAAAATTTGTACGCTGGTGTCTGCATGGTATCAAAAGATTCTGTAATCAATGTACTATTAAAATGTATAATCGATGAATTTTTGGCTCGTCTTAAAATATTAGAAATCCATACTTTTTTACCGCTGACCCTATGCGACGCAACCTTATTTTATGTATATCAAGTTAAAAAATTTGTACGCTGGTGTCTGTTTGGTACCAAATGATTCTGTAACCAATGTACTATTAAAATGTATAATCGATGAATTTTTGGCTCGTCTTAAAATATTAGAAATCGATACTTTTTTACCGCTGACCCCATTCGACACAACTTTATTTTATGTATATCAAGTTAAAAAATTTGTACGCTGGTGTCTACATGGTACCAAATGGTTCTGTAATCAATGTACTATTAAAATGTATAATCGATGAATTTTTGGCTCGTCTTAAAATATTAGAAATCTATACTTTCTTACCGCTGACCCCATTCGACGCAACTTTATTTTATGTATATCAAGTTAAAAAATTTGTACGCTGGTGTCTGTTTGGTACCAAATGGTTCTGTAATCAATGTACTATTAAAATGTATAATCGATGAATTTTTGGCTCGTCTTAAAATATTAGAAATCGATACTTTTTTACCGCTGACCTCATGCGACGCAACCTTATTTTATGTATATCAAGTTAAAAAATTTGTACGCTGGTGTCTGCATGGTATCAAAAGATTCTGTAATCAATGTATTATTAAAATGTATAATGGATGAATTTTTTGCTCGTCTTTAAATATTAGAAATCGATACTTTTTTACCGCTGACCCCATGCGACGCAACCTTATTTTGTGTATATCAAGTTAAAAAATTTGTACGCTGGTGTCTGCATGGTACCAAATGGTTCTGTAATCAATGTACTATTAAAATGTATAATCGATGAATTTTTGGCTCGTCTTAAAATATTAGAAATCTATACTTTTTTACCGCTGACCCCATTCGACGCAACTTTATTTTATGTATATCAAGTTAAAACATTTGTACGCTGGTGTCTGTTTGATACCAAATGGTTCTGTAATCAATGTACTATTAAAATGTATAATCGATGAATTTTTGGCTCGTCTTAAAATATTAGAAATCGATACTTTTTTACCGCTGACCCCATTCGACGCAACTTTATTTTATGTATATCAAGTTAAAAAATTTGTACGCTGGTGTCTGCATGGTATCAAAAGATTCTGTAATCAATGTACTATTAAAATGTATAATCGATGAATTTTTGGCTCGTCTTAAAATATTAGAAATCCATACTTTTTTACCGCTGACCCTATGCGACGCAACCTTATTTTATGTATATCAAGTTAAAAAATTTGTATGCTGTTGTCTGCTTGGTACCAAAAGATTCTGTAATCAATGTACTATTAAAATGTATAATGGATGAATTTTTGGCTCGTCTTTAAATATTAGAAATCGATACTTTTTTACCGCTGACCTCATGCGACGCAACCTTATTTTATGTATATCAAGTTAAAAAATTTGTACGCAGGTGTCTGCATGGTATCAAAAGATTCTGTAATCAATGTACTATTAAAATGTATAATCGATGAATTTTTGGCTCGTCTTAAAATATTAGAAATCCATACTTTTTTACCGCTGACCCTATGCGACGCAACCTTATTTTATGTATATCAAGTTAAAAAATTTGTACGCTGGTGTCTGTTTGGTACCAAATGATTCTGTAACCAATATACTATTAAAATGTATAATCGATGAATTTTTGGCTCGTCTTAAAATATTAGAAATCGATACTTTTTTACCGCTGACCCCATTCGACACAACTTTATTTTATGTATATCAAGTTAAAAAATTTGTACGCTGGTGTCTGCATGGTACCAAATGGTTCTGTAATCAATGTACTATTAAAATGTATAATCGATGAATTTTTGGCTCGTCTTAAAATATTAGAAATCTATACTTTCTTACCGCTGACCCCATTCGACGCAACTTTATTTTATGTATATCAAGTTAAAAAATTTGTACGCTGGTGTCTGTTTGGTACCAAATGGTTCTGTAATCAATGTACTATTAAAATGTATAATCGATGAATTTTTGGCTCGTCTTAAAATATTAGAAATCGATACTTTTTTACCGCTGACCTCATGCGACGCAACCTTATTTTATGTATATCAAGTTAAAAAATTTGTACGCTGGTGTCTGCATGGTATCAAAAGATTCTGTAATCAATGTATTATTAAAATGTATAATGGATGAATTTTTTGCTCGTCTTTAAATATTAGAAATCGATACTTTTTTACCGCTGACCCCATGCGACGCAACCTTATTTTGTGTATATCAAGTTAAAAAATTTGTACGCTGGTGTCTGCATGGTACCAAATGGTTCTGTAATCAATGTACTATTAAAATGTATAATCGATGAATTTTTGGCTCGTCTTTAAATATTTGAAATCGATACTTTTTTACCGCTGATCCCATTCGACGCAACTTTATTTTATGTATATCAAGTTAAAAAATTTGTACGCTGGTGTCTGCATGGTATCAAAAGATTCTGTAATCAATGTATTATTAAAATGTATAATGGATGAATTTTTTGCTCGTCTTTAAATATTAGAAATCGATACTTTTTTACCGCTGACCCCATGCGACGCAACCTTATTTTGTGTATATCAAGTTAAAAAATTTGTACGCTGGTGTCTGCATGGTACCAAATGGTTCTGTAATCAATGTACTATTAAAATATATAATCGATGAATTTTTGGCTCGTCTTAAAATATTAGAAATCTATACTTTTTTACCGCTGACCCCATTCGACGCAACTTTATTTTATGTATATCAAGTTAAAACATTTGTACGCTGGTGTCTGTTTGGTACCAAATGGTTCTGTAATCAATGTACTATTAAAATGTATAATCGATGAATTTTTGGCTCGTCTTGAAATATTAGAAATCGATACTTTTTTACCGCTGACCCCATTCGACGCAA
This sequence comes from Prenolepis imparis, assembly GCF_030444845.1. Taxonomy (NCBI): domain Eukaryota; kingdom Metazoa; phylum Arthropoda; class Insecta; order Hymenoptera; family Formicidae; genus Prenolepis; species Prenolepis imparis. The sequence goes on along the minus strand of NW_028141445.1, from coordinate 35,625 downwards.
CTTTATTTTATGTATATCAAGTTAAAAAATTTGTACGCTGGTGTCTGCATGGTATCAAAAGATTCTGTAATCAATGTACTATTAAAATGTATAATCGATGAATTTTTGGCTCGTCTTAAAATATTAGAAATCGATACTTTTTTACCGCTGACCCTATGCGACGCAACCTTATTTTATGTATATCAAGTTAAAAAATTTGTATGCTGTTGTCTGCTTGGTACCAAAAGATTCTGTAATCAATGTACTATTAAAATGTATAATGGATGAATTTTTGGCTCGTCTTTAAATATTAGAAATCGATACTTTTTTACCGCTGACCCTATGCGACGCAACCTTATTTTATGTATATCAAGTTAAAAAATTTGTACGCTGGTGTCTGTTTGGTACCAAATGATTCTGTAACCAATGTACTATTAAAATGTATAATCGATGAATTTTTGGCTCGTCTTAAAATATTAGAAATCGATACTTTTTTACCGCTGACCCCATTCGACACAACTTTATTTTATGTATATCAAGTTAAAAAATTTGTACGCTGGTGTCTGCATGGTACCAAATGGTTCTGTAATCAATGTACTATTAAAATGTATAATCGATGAATTTTTGGCTCGTCTTAAAATATTAGAAATCTATACTTTCTTACCGCTGACCCCATTCGACGCAACTTTATTTTATGTATATCAAGTTAAAAAATTTGTACGCTGGTGTCTGTTTGGTACCAAATGGTTCTGTAATCAATGTACTATTAAAATGTATAATCGATGAATTTTTGGCTCGTCTTAAAATATTAGAAATCCATACTTTTTTACCGCTGACCCTATGCGACGCAACTTTATTTTATGTATATCAAGTTAAAAAATTTGTACGCTGGTGTCTGTTTGGTACCAAATGATTCTGTAACCAATGTACTATTAAAATGTATAATCGATGAATTTTTGGCTCGTCTTTAAATATTTGTAATCGATACTTTTTTACCGCTGACCCCATTCGACGCAACTTTATTTTATGTATATCAAGTTAAAAAATTTGTACGCTGGTGTCTGCATGGTATCAAAAGATTCTGTAATCAATGTACTATTAAAATGTATAATCGATGAATTTTTGGCTCGTCTTAAAATATTAGAAATCGATACTTTTTTACCGCTGACCCTATGCGACGCAACCTTATTTTATGTATATCAAGTTAAAAAATTTGTACGCTGGTGTCTGTTTGGTACCAAATGATTCTGTAATCAATGTACTATTAAAATGTATAATCGATGAATTTTTGGCTCGTCTTAAAATATTAGAAATCGATACTTTTTTACCGCTGACTCCATTCGACGCAACTTTATTTTATGTATATCAAGTTAAAAAATTTGTACGCTGATGTCTGCATGCTATCAAAAGATTCTGTAATCAATGTACTATTAAAATGTATAATCGATGAATTTTTGGCTCGTCTTTAAATATTTGAAATCGATACTTTTTTACCGCTGACCCCATTCGACGCATCCTTAATTTATGCAAATGAAAAAGTTTGTACGCTGTTGTCTGCTTGGTACCAAAAGATTCTGTAATCAATGTACTATTAAAATGTATAATGGATGAATTTTTGGCTCGTCTTTAAATATTAGAAATCGATACTTTTTTACCGCTGACCCCATGCGACGCAACCTTATTTTATGTATATCAAGTTAAAAAATTTGTACGCTGGTGTCTGTTTGGTACCAAATGGTTCTGTAATCAATGTACTATTAAAATGTATAATCGATGAATTTTTGGCTCGTCTTAAAATATTAGAATTCCATACTTTTTTACCGCTGACCCTATGCGACGCAATCTTATTTTATGTATATCAAGTTAAATAATTTGTACGCTGGTGTCTGTTTGGTACCAAATGATTGTGTAAACAATGTACTATTAAAATGTATAATCGATGAATTTTTGGCTCGTCTTAAAATATTAGAAATCGATACTTTTTTACCGCTGACTCCATTCGACGCAACTTTATTTTATGTATATCAAGTTAAAAAATTTGTACGCTGGTGTCTGCATGCTATCAAAAGATTCTATAATCAATGTACTATTAAAATGTATAATCGATGAATTTTTGGCTCGTCTTAAAATATTGGAAATCGATACTTTTTACCGCTGATCCTTTGCGACGCAACCTTATTTTATGTATATCAAGTTAAAAAATTTGTACGCTGGTGTCTGTTTGGTACCAAATGATTCTGTAATCAATGTACTATTAAAATGTATAATCGATGAATTTTTGGCTCGTCTTTAAATATTTGAAATCGATACTTTTTTACCGCTGACCCCATTCGACGCAACTTTATTTTATGTATATCAAGTTAAAAAATTTGTACGCTGGGGTCTGCATGGTATCAAAAGATTCTGTAATCAATGTACTATTAAAATGTATAATCGATGAATTTTTGGCTCGTCTTAAAATATTAGAAATCGATACTTTTTTACCGCTGACCCTATGCGACGCAACCTTATTTTATGTATATCAAGTTAAAAAATTTGTACGCTGGTGTCTGCATGGTATCAAAAGATTCTGTAATCAATGTACTATTAAAATGTATAATCGATGAATTTTTGGCTCGTCTTAAAATATTAGAAATCGATACTTTTTTTACCGCTGACCCTATGCGACGCATCCTTAATTTATGTATAGCAAATGAAAAAGTTTGTACGCTGTTGTCTGCTTGGTACCAAAAGATTCTGTAATCAATGTACTATTAAAATGTATAATCGATGAATTTTTGGCTCGTCTTAAAATATTAGAAATCCATACTTTTTTACCGCTGACCCTATGCGACGCAACTTTATTTTATGTATATCAAGTTAAAAAATTTGTACGCTGGTGTCTGTTTGGTACCAAATGATTCTGTAACCAATGTACTATTAAAATGTATAATCGATGAATTTTTGGCTCGTCTTTAAATATTTGTAATCGATACTTTTTTACCGCTGACCCCATTCGACGCAACTTTATTTTATGTATATCAAGTTAAAAAATTTGTACGCTGGTGTCTGCATGGTATCAAAAGATTCTGTAATCAATGTACTATTAAAATGTATAATCGATGAATTTTTGGCTCGTCTTAAAATATTAGAAATCGATACTTTTTTACCGCTGACTCCATTCGACGCAACTTTATTTTATGTATATCAAGTTAAAAAATTTGTACGCTGATGTCTGCATGCTATCAAAAGATTCTGTAATCAATGTACTATTAAAATGTATAATCGATGAATTTTTGGCTCGTCTTTAAATATTTGAAATCGATACTTTTTTACCGCTGACCCCATTCGACGCATCCTTAATTTATGTATAGCAAATGAAAAAGTTTGTACGCTGTTGTCTGCTTGGTACCAAAAGATTCTGTAATCAATGTACTATTAAAATGTATAATGGATGAATTTTTGGCTCGTCTTTAAATATTAGAAATCGATACTTTTTTACCGCTGACCCCATGCGACGCAACCTTATTTTATGTATATCAAGTTAAAAAATTTGTACGCTGGTGTCTGTTTGGTACCAAATGGTTCTGTAATCAATGTACTATTAAAATGTATAATCGATGAATTTTTGGCTCGTCTTAAAATATTAGAAATCCATACTTTTTTACCGCTGACCCTATGCGACGCAACCTTATTTTATGTATATCAAGTTAAAAAATTTGTACGCTGGTGTCTGTTTGGTACCAAATGATTCTGTAACCAATGTACTATTAAAATGTATAATCGATGAATTTTTGGCTCGTCTTTAAATATTTGAAATCGATACTTTTTTTACCGCTGACCCTATGCGACGCATCCTTAATTTATGTATAGCAAATGAAAAAGTTTGTACGCTGTTGTCTGCTTGGTACCAAAAGATTCTGTAATCAATGTACTATTAAAATGTATAATCGATGAATTTTTGGCTCGTCTTAAAATATTAGAAATCGATACTTTTTTACCGCTGACCCTATGCGACGCAACCTTATTTTATGTATATCAAGTTAAAAAATTTGTACGCTGGTGTCTGCATGGTATCAAAAGATTCTGTAATCAATGTACTATTAAAATGTATAATCGATGAATTTTTGGCTCGTCTTAAAATATTAGAAATCGATTACCGCTGACCCCATTCGACGCAACTTTATTTTATGTATATCAAGTTAAATAATTTGTACGCTGGTGTCTGTTTGGTACCAAATGATTGTGTAATCAATGTACTATTAAAATGTATAATCGATGAATTTTTGGCTCGTCTTAAAATATTAGAAATCGATACTTTTTTACCGCTGACCCTATGCGACGCATCCTTAATTTATGTATATCAAGTTAAAAAATTTGTACGCTGGTGTCTGCATGGTACCAAATGGTTCTGTAATCAATGTACTATTAAAATGTATAATCGATGAATTTTTGGCTCGTCTTAAAATATTAGAAATCGATACTTTTTTACCGCTGACCCTACTCGACGCAACTTTATTTTTTGTATATCAAGTTAAAAAATTTGTACGCTGATGTCTGCATGGTATCAAAAGATTCTGTAATCAATATACTATTAAAATGTATAATCGATGAATTTTTGGCTCGTCTTAAAATATTAGAAATCGATACTTTTTTACCGCTGACCCTATGCGACGCAACCTTATTTTATGTATATCAAGTTAAAAAATTTGTACGCTGGTGTCTGCTTGGTACCAAAAGATTCTGTAATCAATGTACTATTAAAATGTATAATCGATGAATTTTTGGCTCGTCTTAAAATATTAGAAATCGATTACCGCTGACCCCATTCGACGCAACTTTATTTTATGTATATCAAGTTAAATAATTTGTACGCTGGTGTCTGTTTGGTACCAAATGATTGTGTAATCAATGTACTATTAAAATGTATAATCGATGAATTTTTGGCTCGTCTTAAAATATTAGAAATCGATACTTTTTTACCGCTGACCCTATGCGACGCATCCTTAATTTATGTATATCAAGTTAAAAAATTTGTACGCTGGTGTCTGCATGGTACCAAATGGTTCTGTAATCAATGTACTATTAAAATGTATAATCGATGAATTTTTGGCTCGTCTTAAAATATTAGAAATCGATACTTTTTTACCGCTGACCCTACTCGACGCAACTTTATTTTTTGTATATCAAGTTAAAAAATTTGTACGCTGATGTCTGCATGGTATCAAAAGATTCTGTAATCAATGTACTATTAAAATGTATAATCGATGAATTTTTGGCTCGTCTTAAAATATTAGAAATCGATACTTTTTTACCGCTGACCCTATGCGACGCAACCTTATTTTATGTATATCAAGTTAAAAAATTTGTACGCTGGTGTCTGCTTGGTACCAAAAGATTCTGTAATCAATGTACTATTAAAATGTATAATGGATGAATTTTTGGCTCGTCTTTAAATATTAGAAATCGATACTTTTTTACCGCTGACCCCATGCGACGCAACCTTATTTTATGTATATCAAGTTAAAAAATTTGTACGCTGGTGTCTGTTTGGTACCAAATGATTCTGTAACCAATGTACTATTAAAATGTATAATCGATGAATTTTTGGCTCGTCTTTAAATATTAGAAATCGATACTTTTTTACCGCTGACCCCATGCGACGCAACCCCATATTATATATATCAAGTTAAAAAATTTGTACGCTGGTATCTGTTTGGTACCAAATGGTTCTGTAATCAATGTACTATTAAAATGTATAATCGATGAATTTTTGGCTCGTCTTAAAATATTAGAAATCGATACTTTTTTACCGCTGACCCTATGCGACGCAACCTTAATTTATGTATAGCAAATGAAAAAGTTTTTACGCTGTTGTCTGCTTGGTACCAAAAGATTCTGTAATCAATGTACTATTAAAATGTATAATGGATGAATTTTTGGCTCGTCTTTAAATATTAGAAATCGATACTTTTTTACCGCTGACCCCATGCGACGCAACCTTATTTTATGTATATCAAGTTAAAAAATTTGTACGCTGGTGTCTGTTTGGTACCAAATGGTTCTGTAATCAATGTACTATTAAAATGTATAATCGATGAATTTTTGGCTCGTCTTAAAATATTAGAATTCCATACTTTTTTACCGCTGACCCTATGCGACGCAATCTTATTTTATGTATATCAAGTTAAAAAATTTGTACGCTGGTGTCTATTTGGTACCAAATGATTCTGTAATCAATGTACTATTAAAATGTATAATCGATGAATTTTTGGCTCGTCTTAAAATATTAGAAATCGATACTTTTTTACCGCTGACCCTATGCGACGCAATCTTATTTTATGTATATCAAGTTAAATAATTTGTACGCTGGTGTCTGTTTGGTACCAAATGATTGTGTAAACAATGTACTATTAAAATGTATAATCGATGAATTTTTGGCTCGTCTTAAAATATTAGAAATCGATACTTTTTTACCGCTGACTCCATTCGACGCAACTTTATTTTATGTATATCAAGTTAAAAAATTTGTACGCTGGTGTCTGCATGCTATCAAAAGATTCTGTAATCAATGTACTATTAAAATGTATAATCGATGAATTTTTGGCTCGTCTTAAAATATTGGAAATCGATACTTTTTACCGCTGATCCTTTGCGACGCAACCTTATTTTATGTATATCAAGTTAAAAAATTTGTACGCTGGTGTCTGTTTGGTACCAAATGATTCTGTAATCAATGTACTATTAAAATGTATAATCGATGAATTTTTGGCTCGTCTTTAAATATTTGAAATCGATACTTTTTTACCGCTGACCCCATTCGACGCAACTTTATTTTATGTATATCAAGTTAAAAAATTTGTACGCTGGGGTCTGCATGGTATCAAAAGATTCTGTAATCAATGTACTATTAAAATGTATAATCGATGAATTTTTGGCTCGTCTTAAAATATTAGAAATCGATACTTTTTTACCGCTGACCCTATGCGACGCAACCTTATTTTATGTATATCAAGTTAAAAAATTTGTACGCTGGTGTCTGCATGGTATCAAAAGATTCTGTAATCAATGTACTATTAAAATGTATAATCGATGAATTTTTGGCTCGTCTTAAAATATTAGAAATCGATACTTTTTTTACCGCTGACCCTATGCGACGCATCCTTAATTTATGTATAGCAAATGAAAAAGTTTGTACGCTGTTGTCTGCTTGGTACCAAAAGATTCTGTAATCAATGTACTATTAAAATGTATAATCGATGAATTTTTGGCTCGTCTTAAAATATTAGAAATCCATACTTTTTTACCGCTGACCCTATGCGACGCAACTTTATTTTATGTATATCAAGTTAAAAAATTTGTACGCTGGTGTCTGTTTGGTACCAAATGATTCTGTAACCAATGTACTATTAAAATGTATAATCGATGAATTTTTGGCTCGTCTTTAAATATTTGTAATCGATACTTTTTTACCGCTGACCCCATTCGACGCAACTTTATTTTATGTATATCAAGTTAAAAAATTTGTACGCTGGTGTCTGCATGGTATCAAAAGATTCTGTAATCAATGTACTATTAAAATGTATAATCGATGAATTTTTGGCTCGTCTTAAAATATTAGAAATCGATACTTTTTTACCGCTGACCCTATGCGACGCAACCTTATTTTATGTATAGCAAGTTAAAAAATTTGTACGCTGGTGTCTGTTTGGTACCAAATGATTCTGTAATCAATGTACTATTAAAATGTATAATCGATGAATTTTTGGCTCGTCTTAAAATATTAGAAATCGATACTTTTTTACCGCTGACTCCATTCGACGCAACTTTATTTTATGTATATCAAGTTAAAAAATTTGTACGCTGATGTCTGCATGCTATCAAAAGATTCTGTAATCAATGTACTATTAAAATGTATAATCGATGAATTTTTGGCTCGTCTTTAAATATTTGAAATCGATACTTTTTTACCGCTGACCCCATTCGACGCATCCTTAATTTATGTATAGCAAATGAAAAAGTTTGTACGCTGTTGTCTGCTTGGTACCAAAAGATTCTGTAATCAATGTACTATTAAAATGTATAATGGATGAATTTTTGGCTCGTCTTTAAATATTAGAAATCGATACTTTTTTACCGCTGACCCCATGCGACGCAACCTTTTTTTATGTATATCAAGTTAAAAAATTTGTACGCTGGTGTCTGTTTGGTACCAAATGGTTCTGTAATCAATGTACTATTAAAATGTATAATCGATGAATTTTTGGCTCGTCTTAAAATATTAGAAATCCATACTTTTTTACCGCTGACCCTATGCGACGCAACCTTATTTTATGTATATCAAGTTAAAAAATTTGTACGCTGGTGTCTGTTTGGTACCAAATGATTCTGTAACCAATGTACTATTAAAATGTATAATCGATGAATTTTTGGCTCGTCTTTAAATATTTGAAATCGATACTTTTTTACCGCTGACCCCATTCGACGCAACCTTATTTTATGTATATCAAGTTAAAAAATTTGTACGCAGGTGTCTGTTTGGTACCAAATGGTTCTGTAATCAATGTACTATTAAAATGTATAATCGATGAATTTTTGGCTCGTCTTAAAATATTAGAAATCGATACTTTTTTACCGCTGACCCCATTCGACGCAACTTTATTTTATGTATATCAAGTTAAAAAATTTGTACGCTGGTGTCTGCATGGTATCAAAAGATTCTGTAATCAATGTACTATTAAAATGTATAATCGATGAATTTTTGGCTCGTCTTAAAATATTAGAAATCGATACTTTTTTACCGCTGACCCTATGCGACGCAACCTTATTTTATGTATATCAAGTTAAAAAATTTGTACGCTGGAGTCTGCATGGTATCAAAAGATTCTGTAATCAATGTACTATTAAAATGTATAATCGATGAATTTTTGGCTTGTCTTAAAATATTAGAAATCGATACTTTTTTACCGCTGACCCTATGCGACGCAACCTTATTTTATGTATATCAAGTTAAAAAATTTGTACGCTGGTGTCTGCATGGTATCAAAAGATTCTGTAATCAATGTACTATTAAAATGTATAATGGATGAATTTTTGGCTCGTCTTTAAATATTAGAAATCGATACTTTTTTACCGCTGACCCCATGCGACGCAACCTTATTTTATGTATATCAAGTTAAAAAATTTGTACGCTGGTGTCTGTTTGGTACCAAATGGTTCTGTAATCAATGTACTATTAAAATGTATAATCGATGAATTTTTGGCTCGTCTTAAAATATTAGAAATCCATACTTTTTTACCGCTGACCCTATGCGACGCAACCTTATTTTATGTATATCAAGTTAAAAAATTTGTACGCTGGTGTCTGTTTGGTACCAAATGATTCTGTAACCAATGTACTATTAAAATGTATAATCGATGAATTTTCGGCTCGTTTTTAAATATTTGAAATCGATACTTTTTTACCGCTAACCCCATTCGACGCAACTTTATTTTATGTATATCAAGTTAAAAAATTTGTACGCTGGTGTCTGCATGCTATCAAAAGATTCTGTAATCAATGTATTATTAAAATGTATAATGGATGAATTTTTGGCTCGTCTTTAAATATTAGAAATCCATACTTTTTTACCGCTGACCCTATGCGACGCAACCTTATTTTATGTATATCAAGTTAAAAAATTTGTACGCTGGTGTCTGTTTGGTATCAAATGGTTCTGTGATCAATGTACTATTAAAATGTATAATCGATGAATTTTTGGCTCGTCTTAAAATATTAGAAATCGATACTTTTTTACCGCTGACCCTATGCGACGCATCCTTATTTTATGTTTATCGTATTAAAAAATTTGTACGCTGGTGTCTGCATGGTACCAAAAGATTCTGTAATCAATGTACTATTAAAATGTATAATCGATGAATTTTTGGCTCGTCTTTAAATATTAGAAATCGATACTTTTTTACCGCTGACCCTATGCGACGCAACCTTATTTTATGTATATCAAGTTAAAAAATTTGTACGCTGGTGTCTGTTTGGTACCAAATGGTTCTGTAATCAATGTACTATTAAAATGTATAATCGATGAATTTTTGGCTCGTCTTAAAATATTAGAAATCGATACTTTTTTACCGCTGACCCTATGCGACGCAACCTTATTTTATGTATATCAAGTTAAAAAATTTGTACGCTGGTGTCTGCAAGGTATCAAAAGATTCTGTAATCAATGTACTATTAAAATGTATAATCGATGAATTTTTGGCTCGTCTTAAAATATTAGAAATCGATACTTTTTTACCGCTGACCCCATTCGACGCAACTTTATTTGATGTATATCAAATTAAAAAATTTGTACGCTGGTGTCTGTTTGGTACCAAATGATTCTGTAATCAATGTACTATTAAAATGTATAATCGATGAATTTTTGGCTCGTCTTAAAATATTAGAAATCGATACTTTTTTACCGCTGACCCTATGCGACGCAACCTTATTTTATGTATATCAAGTTAAATAATTTGTACGCTGGTGTCTGTTTGGTACCAAATGATTGTGTAATCAATGTACTATTAAAATGTATAATCGATGAATTTTTGGCTCGTCTTTAAATATTTGAAATCGATACTTTTTTACCGCTGATCCCATTCGACGCATCCTTAATTTATGTATAGCAAATGAAAAAGTTTGTACGCTGTTGTCTGCTTGGTACCAAATAGTTCTGTAATCAATGTACTATTAAAATGTATAATCGATGAATTTTTGGCTCGTCTTAAAATATTAGAATTCCATACTTTTTTACCGCTGACCCTATGCGACGCAACCTTATTTTATGTATATCTAGTTAAAAAATTTGTACGCTGGTGTCTGTTTGGTACCAAATGGTTCTGTGATCAATGTACTATTAAAATGTATAATCGATGAATTTTTGGCTCGTCTTAAAATATTAGAAATCGATACTTTTTTTACCGCTGACCCTATGCGACGCATCCTTATTTTATGTTTATCGTATTAAAAAATTTGTACGCTGGTGTCTGCATGGTACCAAAAGATTCTGTAATCAATGTACTATTAAAATGTATAATCGATGAATTTTTGGCTCGTCTTTAAATATTAGAAATCGATACTTTTTTACCGCTGACCCTATGCGACGCAACCTTATTTTATGTATATCAAGTTAAAAAATTTGTACGCTGGTGTCTGCTTGGTACCAAAAGATTCTATAATCAATGTATTATTAAAATGTATAATCGATGAATTTTTGGCTCGTCTTAAAATATTAGAAATTGATACATTTATGCCGCTGACCCTATGCGACGCATCCTTAATTTATGTATAGCAAATGAAAAAGTTTGTACGCTGTTGTCTGCTTGGTATCAAAAGATTCTATAATCAATGTATTATTAAAATGTATAATCGATGAATTTTTGGCTCGTCTTAAAATATTAGAAATCGATACTTTTTTACCGCTGACCCTATGCGACGCAACCTTATTTTATGTATATCAAGTTAAAAAATTTGTACGCTGGTGCCTGTTTGGTACCAAATGATTCTGTAATCAATGTACTATTAAAATGTATAATCGATGAATTTTTGGCTCGTCTTAAAATATTAGAAATCGATACTTTTTTACCGCTGACCTCATGCGACGCAACCTTATTTTATGTATATCAAATTAAAAAATTTGTACGCAGGTGTCTGTTTGGTACCAAATGGTTCTGTGATCAATGTACTATTAAAATGTATAATCGATGAATTTTTGGCTCGTCTTAAAATATTAGAAATCGATACTTTTTTACCGCTGACCCTATGCGACGCAACCTTATTTTATGTATATCAAGTTAAAAAATTTGTACGCTGGTGTCTGTTTGGTACCAAATGGTTCTGTAATCAATGTACTATTAAAATGTATAATCGATGAATTTTTGGCTCGTCTTAAAATATTAGAAATCGATACTTTTTTACCGCTGACCCTATGCGACGCAACCTTATTTTATGTATATCAAGTTAAAAAATTTGTACGCTGGTGTCTGCAAGGTATCAAAAGATTCTGTAATCAATGTACTATTAAAATGTATAATCGATGAATTTTTGGCTCGTCTTAAAATATTAGAAATCGATACTTTTTTACCGCTGACCCCATGCGACGCAACCTTATTTTATGTATATCAAGTTAAAAAATTTGTACGCTGGTGTCTGTTTGGTACCAAATGGTTCTGTAATCAATGTACTATTAAAATGTATAATCGATGAATTTTTGGCTCGTCTTAAAATATTAGAAATCCATACTTTTTTACCGCTGACCCTATGCGACGCAACCTTATTTTATGTATATCAAGTTAAAAAATTTGTACGCTGGTGTCTGTTTGGTACCAAATGATTCTGTAACCAATGTACTATTAAAATGTATAATCGATGAATTTTCGGCTCGTTTTTAAATATTTGAAATCGATACTTTTTTACCGCTAACCCCATTCGACGCAACTTTATTTTATGTATATCAAGTTAAAAAATTTGTACGCTGGTGTCTGCATGCTATCAAAAGATTCTGTAATCAATGTATTATTAAAATGTATAATGGATGAATTTTTGGCTCGTCTTTAAATATTAGAAATCCATACTTTTTTACCGCTGACCCTATGCGACGCAACCTTATTTTATGTATATCAAGTTAAAAAATTTGTACGCTGGTGTCTGTTTGGTATCAAATGGTTCTGTGATCAATGTACTATTAAAATGTATAATCGATGAATTTTTGGCTCGTCTTAAAATATTAGAAATCGATACTTTTTTACCGCTGACCCTATGCGACGCATCCTTATTTTATGTTTATCGTATTAAAAAATTTGTACGCTGGTGTCTGCATGGTACCAAAAGATTCTGTAATCAATGTACTATTAAAATGTATAATCGATGAATTTTTGGCTCGTCTTTAAATATTAGAAATCGATACTTTTTTACCGCTGACCCTATGCGACGCAACCTTATTTTATGTATATCAAGTTAAAAAATTTGTACGCTGGTGTCTGTTTGGTACCAAATGGTTCTGTAATCAATGTACTATTAAAATGTATAATCGATGAATTTTTGGCTCGTCTTAAAATATTAGAAATCGATACTTTTTTACCGCTGACCCTATGCGACGCAACCTTATTTTATGTATATCAAGTTAAAAAATTTGTACGCTGGTGTCTGCAAGGTATCAAAAGATTCTGTAATCAATGTACTATTAAAATGTATAATCGATGAATTTTTGGCTCGTCTTAAAATATTAGAAATCGATACTTTTTTACCGCTGACCCCATTCGACGCAACTTTATTTGATGTATATCAAATTAAAAAATTTGTACGCTGGTGTCTGTTTGGTACCAAATGATTCTGTAATCAATGTACTATTAAAATGTATAATCGATGAATTTTTGGCTCGTCTTAAAATATTAGAAATCGATACTTTTTTACCGCTGACCCTATGCGACGCAACCTTATTTTATGTATATCAAGTTAAATAATTTGTACGCTGGTGTCTGTTTGGTACCAAATGATTGTGTAATCAATGTACTATTAAAATGTATAATCGATGAATTTTTGGCTCGTCTTTAAATATTTGAAATCGATACTTTTTTACCGCTGATCCCATTCGACGCATCCTTAATTTATGTATAGCAAATGAAAAAGTTTGTACGCTGTTGTCTGCTTGGTACCAAATAGTTCTGTAATCAATGTACTATTAAAATGTATAATCGATGAATTTTTGGCTCGTCTTAAAATATTAGAATTCCATACTTTTTTACCGCTGACCCTATGCGACGCAACCTTATTTTATGTATATCTAGTTAAAAAATTTGTACGCTGGTGTCTGTTTGGTACCAAATGGTTCTGTGATCAATGTACTATTAAAATGTATAATCGATGAATTTTTGGCTCGTCTTAAAATATTAGAAATCGATACTTTTTTTACCGCTGACCCTATGCGACGCATCCTTATTTTATGTTTATCGTATTAAAAAATTTGTACGCTGGTGTCTGCATGGTACCAAAAGATTCTGTAATCAATGTACTATTAAAATGTATAATCGATGAATTTTTGGCTCGTCTTTAAATATTAGAAATCGATACTTTTTTACCGCTGACCCTATGCGACGCAACCTTATTTTATGTATATCAAGTTAAAAAATTTGTACGCTGGTGTCTGCTTGGTACCAAAAGATTCTATAATCAATGTATTATTAAAATGTATAATCGATGAATTTTTGGCTCGTCTTAAAATATTAGAAATTGATACATTTATGCCGCTGACCCTATGCGACGCATCCTTAATTTATGTATAGCAAATGAAAAAGTTTGTACGCTGTTGTCTGCTTGGTATCAAAAGATTCTATAATCAATGTATTATTAAAATGTATAATCGATGAATTTTTGGCTCGTCTTAAAATATTAGAAATCGATACTTTTTTACCGCTGACCCTATGCGACGCAACCTTATTTTATGTATATCAAGTTAAAAAATTTGTACGCTGGTGCCTGTTTGGTACCAAATGATTCTGTAATCAATGTACTATTAAAATGTATAATCGATGAATTTTTGGCTCGTCTTAAAATATTAGAAATCGATACTTTTTTACCGCTGACCTCATGCGACGCAACCTTATTTTATGTATATCAAATTAAAAAATTTGTACGCAGGTGTCTGTTTGGTACCAAATGGTTCTGTGATCAATGTACTATTAAAATGTATAATCGATGAATTTTTGGCTCGTCTTAAAATATTAGAAATCGATACTTTTTTACCGCTGACCCTATGCGACGCAACCTTATTTTATGTATATCAAGTTAAATAATTTGTACGCTGGTGTCTGTTTGGTACCAAATGATTGTGTAATCAATGTACTATTAAAATGTATAATCGATGAATTTTTGGCTCGTCTTTAAATATTTGAAATCGATACTTTTTTACCGCTGACCCCATTCGACGCATCCTTAATTTATGTATAGCAAATGAAAAAGTTTGTACGCTGTTGTCTGCTTGGTACCAAAAGATTCTGTAATCAATGTACTATTAAAATGTATAATGGATGAATTTTTGGCTCGTCTTTAAATATTAGAAATCGATACTTTTTTACCGCTGACCCCATACGACGCAACCTTATTTTATGTATATCAAGTTAAAAAATTTGTACGCTGGTGTCTGTTTGGTACCAAATGATTCTGTAATCAATGTACTATTAAAATGTATAATCGATGAATTTTTGGCTCGTCTTTAAATATTTGAAATCGATACTTTTTTACCGCTGACCCCATTCGACGCAACTTTATTTTATGTATATCAAGTTAAAAAATTTGTACGCTGGTGTCTTCATGGTACCAAATGATTGTGTAATCAATGTACTATTAAAATGTATAATCGATGAATTTTTGGCTCGTCTTTAAATATTTGAAATCGATACTTTTTTACCGCTGACCCCATTCGACGCAACTTTATTTTATGTATATCAAGTTAAAAAATTTGTACGCTGGTGTCTGTTTGGTACCAAATGGTTCTGTGATCAATGTACTATTAAAATGTATAATCGATGAATTTTTGGCTCGTCTTAAAATATTAGAAATCGATACTTTTTTTACCGCTGATCCTATGCGACGCATCCTTATTTTATGTTTATCGTATTAAAAAATTTGTACGCTGGTGTCTGCATGGTACCAAAAGATTCTGTAATCAATGTACTATTAAAATGTATAATCGATGAATTTTTGGCTCGTCTTTAAATATTAGAAATCGATACTTTTTTACCGCTGACCCTATGCGACGCAACCTTATATTATGTATATCAAGTTAAAAAATTTGTACGCTGGTGTCTGCTTGGTACCAAAAGATTCTATAATCAATGTATTATTAAAATGTATAATCGATGAATTTTTGGCTCGTCTTAAAATATTAGAAATTGATACATTTATGCCGCTGACCCTATGCGACGCATCCTTAATTTATGTATAGCAAATGAAAAAGTTTGTACGCTGTTGTCTGCTTGGTATGAAAAGATTCTATAATCAATGTATTATTAAAATGTATAATCGATGAATTTTTGGCTCGTCTTAAAATATTAGAAATCGATACTTTTTTACCGCTGACCCTATGCGACGCAACCTTATTTTATGTATATCAAGTTAAAAAATTTGTACGCTGGTGCCTGTTTGGTACCAAATGATTCTGTAATCAATGTACTATTAAAATGTATAATCGATGAATTTTTGGCTCGTCTTAAAATATTAGAAATCGATACTTTTTTACCGCTGACCCTATGCGACGCAACCTTATTTTATGTATATCAAGTTAAATAATTTGTACGCTGGTGTCTGTTTGGTACCAAATGATTGTGTAATCAATGTACTATTAAAATGTATAATCGATGAATTTTTGGCTCGTCTTTAAATATTTGAAATCGATACTTTTTTACCGCTGACCCCATTCGACGCATCCTTAATTTATGTATAGCAAATGAAAAAGTTTGTACGCTGTTGTCTGCTTGGTACCAAAAGATTCTGTAATCAATGTACTATTAAAATGTATAATGGATGAATTATTGGCTCGTCTTTAAATATTAGAAATCGATACTTTTTTACCGCTGACCCCATGCGACGCAACCTTATTTTATGTATATCAAGTTAAAAAATTTGTACGCTGGTGTCTGTTTGGTACCAAATGGTTCTGTAATCAATGTACTATTAAAATGTATAATCGATGAATTTTTGGCTCGTCTTAAAATATTAGAATTCCATACTTTTTTACCGCTGACCCTATGCGACGCAACCTTATTTTATGTATATCAAGTTAAAAAATTTGTACGCTGGTGTCTGTTTGGTACCAAATGATTCTGTAATCAATGTACTATTAAAATGTATAATCGATGAATTTTTGGCTCGTCTTAAAATATTAGAAATCGATACTTTTTTACCGCTGACCCTATGCGACGCAACCTTATTTTATGTATATCAAGTTAAAAAATTTGTACGCTGGTGTCTGTTTGGTACCAAATGGTTCTGTAATCAATGTACTATTAAAATGTATAATCGATGAATTTTTGGCTCGTCTTAAAATATTAGAATTCCATACTTTTTTACCGCTGACCCTATGCGACGCAACCTTATTTTATGTATATCAAATTAAAAAATTTGTACGCTGGTGTCTGTTTGGTACCAAATGATTCTGTAATCAATGTACTATTAAAATGTATAATCGATGAATTTTTGGCTCGTCTTAAAATATTAGAAATCGATACTTTTTTACCGCTGACCCTATGCGACGCAACCTTATTTTATGTATATCAAGTTAAAAAATTTGTACGCTGGTGTCTGCATGGTACCAAAAGATTCTGTAATCAATGTACTATTAAAATGTATAATCGATGAATTTTTGGCTCGTCTTAAAATATTAGAAATCGATACCTTTTTACCGCTGACCCTATGCGACGCATCCTTAATTTATGTATAGCAAATGAAAAAGTTTGTATGCTGTTGTCTGCTTGGTACCAAAAGATTCTGTAATCAATGTACTATTAAAATGTATAATGGATGAATTTTTGGCTCGTCTTAAAATATTAGAATTCCATACTTTTTTACCGCTGACCCTATGCGACGCAACCTTATTTTATGTATATCAAGTTAAAAAATTTGTACGCTGGTGTCTGTTTGGTACCAAATGATTCTGTAATCAATGTACTATTAAAATGTATAATCGATGAATTTTTGGCTCGTCTTAAAATATTAGAAATCGATACTTTTTTACCGCTGACCCCATTCGACGCAACTTTATTTTATGTATATCAAGTTAAAAAATTTGTACGCTGGTGTCTGTTTGGTACCAAATGATTCTGTAATCAATGTACTATTAAAATGTATAATCGATGAATTTTTGGCTCGTCTTAAAATATTAGAAATCGATACTTTTTTACCGCTGACCCTATGCGACGCAACCTTATTTTATGTATATCAAGTTAAAAAATTTGTACGCTGGTGTCTGCATGGTATCAAAAGATTCTGTAATCAATGTACTATTAAAATGTATAATCGATGAATTTTTGGCTCGTCTTAAAATATTAGAAATCGATACCTTTTTACCGCTGATCCTATGCGACGCATCCTTAATTTATGTATAGCAAATGAAAAAGTTTGTATGCTGTTGTCTGCTTGGTACCAAAAGATTCTGTAATCAATGTACTATTGAAATGTATAATGGATGAATTTTTGGCTCGTCTTAAAATATTAGAATTCCATACTTTTTTACCGCTGACCCTATGCGACGCAACCTTATTTTATGTATATCAAGTTAAAAAATTTGTATGCTGTTGTCTGCTTGGTACCAGAAGATTCTGTAATCAATGTACTATTAAAATGTATAATGGATGAATTTTTGGCTCGTCTTTAAATATTAGAAATCGATACTTTTTTACCGCTGACCTCATGCGACGCAACCTTATTTTATGTATATCAAGTTAAAAAATTTGTACGCAGGTGTCTGTTTGGTACCAAATGGTTCTGTAATCAATGTACTATTAAAATGTATAATCGATGAATTTTTGGCTCGTCTTAAAATATTAGAAATCGATACTTTTTTACCGCTGACCCCATTCGACGCAACTTTATTTTATGTATATCAAGTTAAAAAATTTGTACGCTGGTGTCTGCATGGTATCAAAAGATTCTGTAATCAATGTACTATTAAAATGTATAATCGATGAATTTTTGGCTTGTCTTAAAATATTAGAAATCGATACTTTTTTACCGCTGACCCCATGCGACGCAACCTTATTTTATGTATATCAAGTTAAAAAATTTGTACGCTGGTGTCTGTTTGGTACCAAATGGTTCTGTAATCAATGTACTATTAAAATGTATAATCGATGAATTTTTGGCTCGTCTTAAAATATTAGAAATCCATACTTTTTTACCGCTGATCCTATGCGACGCAACCTTATTTTATGTATATCAAGTTAAAAAATTTGTACGCTGGTGTCTGTTTGGTACCAAATGATTCTGTAACCAATGTACTATTAAAATGTATAATCGATGAATTTTCGGCTCGTTTTTAAATATTTGAAATCGATACTTTTTTACCGCTGACCCCATTCGACGCAACTTTATTTTATGTATATCAAGTTAACAAATTTGTATGCTGGTGTCTGCATGGTATCAAATGATTGAGTAATCAATGTACTATTAAAATGTATAATCGATGAATTTTTGGCTCGTCTTTAAATATTTGAAATCGATACTTTTTTACCGCTGACCCCATTCGACGCAACATTATTTTATGTATATCAAGTTAAAAAATTTGTACGCTGGTGTCTGCATGCTATCAAAAGATTCTGTAATCAATGTATTATTAAAATGTATAATGGATGAATTTTTGGCTCGTCTTTAAATATTAGAAATCCATACTTTTTTACCGCTGACCCTACGCGACGCAACCTTATTTTATGTATATCAAGTTAAAAAATTTGTACGCTGGTGTCTGTTTGGTACCAAATGGTTCTGTGATCAATGTACTATTAAAATGTATAATCGATGAATTTTTGGCTCGTCTTAAAATATTAGAAATCGATACTTTTTTACCGCTGACCCTATGCGACGCATCCTTATTTTATGTTTATCGTATTAAAAAATTTGTACGCTGGTGTCTGCATGGTACCAAAAGATTCTGTAATCAATGTACTATTAAAATGTATAATCGATGAATTTTTGGCTCGTCTTTAAATATTAGAAATCGATACTTTTTTATCGCTGACCCTATGCGACGCAACCTTATTTTATGTATATCAAGTTAAAAAATTTGTACGCTGGTGTCTGTTTGGTACCAAATGGTTCTGTAATCAATGTACTATTAAAATGTATAATCGATGAATTTTTGGCTCGTCTTAAAATATTAGAAATCGATACTTTTTTACCGCTGACCCTATGCGACGCAACCTTATTTTATGTATATCAAGTTAAAAAATTTGTACGCTGGTGTCTGCAAGGTATCAAAAGATTCTGTAATCAATGTACTATTAAAATGTATAATCGATGAATTTTTGGCTCGTCTTAAAATATTAGAAATCGATACTTTTTTACCGCTGACCCCATTCGACGCAACTTTATTTGATGTATATCAAGTTACAAAATTTGTACGCTGGTGTCTGTTTGGTACCAAATGATTCTGTAATCAATGTACTATTAAAATGTATAATCGATGAATTTTTGGCTCGTCTTAAAATATTAGAAATCGATACTTTTTTACCGCTGATCCTATGCGACGCAACCTTATTTTATGTATATCAAGTTAAATAATTTGTACGCTGGTGTCTGTTTGGTACCAAATGATTGTGTAATCAATGTACTATTAAAATGTATAATCGATGAATTTTTGGCTCGTCTTTAAATATTTGAAATCGATACTTTTTTACCGCTGACCCCATTCGACGCATCCTTAATTTATGTATAGCAAATGAAAAAGTTTGTACGCTGTTGTCTGCTTGGTACCAAAAGATTCTGTAATCAATGTACTATTAAAATGTATAATGGATGAATTTTTGGCTCGTCTTTAAATATTAGAAATCGATACTTTTTTACCGCTGACCCCATGCGATGCAACCTTATTTTATGTATATCAAGTTAAAAAATTTGTACGCTGGTGTCTGTTTGGTACCAAATGGTTCTGTAATCAATGTACTATTAAAATGTATAATCGATGAATTTTTGGCTCGTCTCAAAATATTAGAATTCCATACTTTTTTACCGCTGACCCTATGCGACGCAACCTTATTTTATGTATATCAAGTTAAAAAATTTGTACGCTGGTGTCTGTTTGGTACCAAATGGTTCTGTGATCAATGTACTATTAAAATGTATAATCGATGAATTTTTGGCTCGTCTTAAAATATTAGAAATCGATACTTTTTTTACCGCTGACCCTATGCGACGCATCCTTATTTTATGTTTATCGTATTAAAAAATTTGTACGCTGGTGTCTGCATGGTACCAAAAGATTCTGTAATCAATGTACTATTAAAATGTATAATCGATGAATTTTTGGCTCGTCTTTAAATATTAGAAATCGATACTTTTTTACCGCTGACCCTATGCGACGCAACCTTATTTTATGTATATCAAGTTAAAAAATTTGTACGCTGGTGTCTGCTTGGTACCAAAAGATTCTATAATCAATGTATTATTAAAATGTATAATCGATGAATTTTTGGCTCGTCTTAAAATATTAGAAATTGATACATTTATGCCGCTGACCCTATGCGACGCATCCTTAATTTATGTATAGCAAATGAAAAAGTTTGTACGCTGTTGTCTGCTTGGTATCAAAAGATTCTATAATCAATGTATTATTAAAATGTATAATTGATGAATTTTTGGCTCGTCTTAAAATATTAGAAATCGATACTTTTTTACCGCTGACCCTATGCGACGCAACCTTATTTTATGTATATCAAGTTAAAAAATTTGTACGCTGTTTGGTACCAAATGATTCTGTAATCAATGTACTATTAAAATGTATAATCGATGAATTTTTGGCTCGTCTTAAAATATTAGAAATCGATACTTTTTTACCGCTGACCCTATGCGACGCAACCTTATTTTATGTATATCAAGTTAAATAATTTGTACGCTGGTGTCTGTTTGGTACCAAACGATTGTGTAATCAATGTACTATTAAAATGTATAATTGATGAATTTTTGGCTCGTCCTTAAATATTTGAAATCGATACTTTTTTACCGCTGACCCCATTCGACGCATCCTTAATTTATGTATAGCAAATGAAAAAGTTTGTACGCTGTTGTCTGCTTGGTACCAAAAGATTCTGTAATCAATGTACTATTAAAATGTATAATGGATGAATTTTTGGCTCGTCTTAAAATATTAGAATTCCATACTTTTTTACCGCTGACCCTATGCGACGCAACCTTATTTTATGTATATCAAGTTAAAAAATTTGTACGCTGGTGTCTGTTTGGTACCAAATGATTCTGTAATCAATGTACTATTAAAATGTATAATCGATGAATTTTTGGCTCGTCTTAAAATATTAGAAATCGATACTTTTTTACCGCTGACCCCATTCGACGCAACTTTATTTTATGTATATCAAGTTAAAAAATTTGTACGCTGGTGTCTGTTTGGTACCAAATGGTTCTGTAATCAATGTACTATTAAAATGTATAATCGATGAATTTTTGGCTCGTCTTAAAATATTAGAAATCCATACTTTTTTACCGCTGACCCTATGCGACGCAACCTTATTTTATGTATAGCAAGTTAAAAAATTTGTACGCTGGTGTCTTCATGGTACCAAATGATTGTGTAATCAATGTACTATTAAAATGTATAATCGATGAATTTTTGGCTCGTCTTTAAATATTTGAAATCGATACTTTTTTACCGCTGACCCCATTCGACGCAACTTTATTTTATGTATATCAAGTTAAAAAATTTGTAGGCTGGTGTCTGCATGGTATCAAAAGATTCTGTAATCAATGTATTATTAAAATGTATAATGGATGAATTTTTGGCTCGTCTTTAAATATTAGAAATCCATACTTTTTTACCGCTGATTCTATGCGACGCAACCTTATTTTATGTATATCAAGTTAAAAAATTTGTACGCTGGTGTCTGTTTGGTACCAAATGGTTCTGTGATCAATGTACTATTAAAATGTATAATCGATGAATTTTTGGCTCGTCTTAAAATATTAGAAATCGATACTTTTTTTACCGCTGACCCTATGCGACGCATCCTTATTTTATGTTTATCGTATTAAAAAATTTGTACGCTGGTGTCTGCATGGTACCAAAAGATTCTGTAATCAATGTACTATTAAAATGTATAATCGATGAATTTTTGGCTCGTCTTTAAATATTAGAAATCGATACTTTTTTACCGCTGACCCTATGCGACGCAACCTTATTTTATGTATATCAAGTTAAAAAATTTGTACGCTGGTGTCTGCTTGGTACCAAAAGATTCTATAATCAATGTATTATTAAAATGTATAATCGATGAATTTTTGGCTCGTCTTAAAATATTAGAAATTGATACATTTATGCCGCTGACCCTATGCGACGCATCCTTAATTTATGTATAGCAAATGAAAAAGTTTGTACGCTGTTGTCTGCTTGGTATCAAAAGATTCTATAATCAATGTATTATTAAAATGTATAATCGATGAATTTTTGGCTCGTCTTAAAATATTAGAAATCGATACTTTTTTACCGCTGACCCTATGCGACGCAACCTTATTTTATGTATATCAAGTTAAAAAATTTGTACGCTGGTGCCTGTTTGGTACCAAATGATTCTGTAATCAATGTACTATTAAAATGTATAATCGATGAATTTTTGGCTCGTCTTAAAATATTAGAAATCGATACTTTTTTACCGCTGACCCTATGCGACGCAACCTTATTTTATGTATATCAAGTTAAATAATTTGTACGCTGGTGTCTGTTTGGTACCAAATGATTGTGTAATCAATGTACTATTAAAATGTATAATCGATGAATTTTTGGCTCGTCTTTAAATATTTGAAATCGATACTTTTTTACCGCTGACCCCATTCGACGCATCCTTAATTTATGTATAGCAAATGAAAAAGTTTGTACGCTGTTGTCTGCTTGGTACCAAAAGATTCTGTAATCAATGTACTATTAAAATGTATAATGGATGAATTTTTGGCTCGTCTTTAAATATTAGAAATCGATACTTTTTTATCGCTGACCCCATTCGACGCAACTTTATTTTATGTATATCAAGTTAAAAAATTTGTACGCTGGTGTCTGTTTGGTACCAAATGATTCTGTAATCAATGTACTATTAAAATGTATAATCGATGAATTTTTGGCTCGTCTTAAAATATTAGAAATCCATACTTTTTTACCGCTGACCCTATGCGACGCAACCTTATTTTATGTATAGCAAGTTAAAAAATTTGTACGCTGGTGTCTGTTTGGTACCAAATGATTCTGTAATCAATGTACTATTAAAATGTATAATCGATGAATTTTTGGCTCGTCTTAAAATATTAGAAATCGATACTTTTTTACCGCTGACCCCATTCGACGCATCCTTATTTTATGTTTATCGTATTAAAAAATTTGTACGCTGGTGTCTGCATGGTACCAAAAGATTCTGTAATCAATGTACTATTAAAATGTATAATCGATGAATTTTTGGCTCGTCTTTAAATATTAGAAATCGATACTTTTTTACCGCTGACCCTATGCGACGCAACCTTATTTTATGTATATCAAGTTAAAAAATTTGTACGCTGGTGTCTGCTTGGTACCAAAAGATTCTATAATCAATGTATTATTAAAATGTATAATCGATGAATTTTTGGCTCGTCTTAAAATATTAGAAATTGATACATTTATGCCGCTGACCCTATGCGACGCATCCTTAATTTATGTATAGCAAATGAAAAAGTTTGTACGCTGTTGTCTGCTTGGTATCAAAAGATTCTATAATCAATGTATTATTAAAATGTATAATCGATGAATTTTTGGCTCGTCTTAAAATATTAGAAATCGATACTTTTTTACCGCTGACCCTATGCGACGCAACCTTATTTTATGTATATCAAGTTAAAAAATTTGTACGCTGGTGCCTGTTTGGTACCAAATGATTCTGTAATCAATGTACTATTAAAATGTATAATCGATGAATTTTTGGCTCGTCTTAAAATATTAGAAATCGATACTTTTTTACCGCTGACCCTATGCGACGCAACCTTATTTTATGTATATCAAGTTAAATAATTTGTACGCTGGTGTCTGTTTGGTACCAAATGATTGTGTAATCAATGTACTATTAAAATGTATAATCGATGAATTTTTGGCTCGTCTTTAAATATTTGAAATCGATACTTTTTTACCGCTGACCCCATTCGACGCATCCTTAATTTATGTATAGCAAATGAAAAAGTTTGTACGCTGTTGTCTGCTTGGTACCAAAAGATTCTGTAATCAATGTACTATTAAAATGTATAATGGATGAATTTTTGGCTCGTCTTTAAATATTAGAAATCGATACTTTTTTATCGCTGACCCCATTCGACGCAACTTTATTTTATGTATATCAAGTTAAAAAATTTGTACGCTGGTGTCTGTTTGGTACCAAATGATTCTGTAATCAATGTACTATTAAAATGTATAATCGATGAATTTTTGGCTCGTCTTAAAATATTAGAAATCCATACTTTTTTACCGCTGACCCTATGCGACGCAACCTTATTTTATGTATAGCAAGTTAAAAAATTTGTACGCTGGTGTCTGTTTGGTACCAAATGATTCTGTAATCAATGTACTATTAAAATGTATAATCGATGAATTTTTGGCTCGTCTTAAAATATTAGAAATCGATACTTTTTTACCGCTGACCCCATTCGACGCAACTTTATTTTATGTATATCAAGTTAAAAAATTTGTACGCTGGTGTCTGCATGGTACCAAATGGTTCTGTAATCAATGTACTATTAAAATGTATAATCGATGAATTTTTGGCTCGTCTTAAAATATTAGAAATCTATACTTTTTTACCGCTGACCCCATTCGACGCAACTTTATTTTATGTATATCAAGTTAAAAAATTTGTACGCTGGTGTCTGTTTGGTACCAAATGGTTCTGTAATCAATGTACTATTAAAATGTATAATCGATGAATTTTTGGCTCGTCTTAAAATATTAGAAATCGATACTTTTTTACCGCTGACCCTATGCGACGCATCCTTAATTTATGTATAGCAAATGAAAAAGTTTGTATGCTGTTGTCTGCTTGGTACCAAAAGATTCTGTAATCAATGTACTATTAAAATGTATAATGGATGAATTTTTGGCTCGTCTTTAAATATTAGAAATCGATACTTTTTTACCGCTGACCTCATGCGACGCAACCTTATTTTATGTATATCAAGTTAAAAAATTTGTACGCAGGTGTCTGTTTGGTACCAAATGGTTCTGTAATCAATGTACTATTAAAATGTATAATCGATGAATTTTTGGCTCGTCTTAAAATATTAGAAATCGATACTTTTTTACCGCTGACCCCATTCGACGCAACTTTATTTTATGTATATCAAGTTAAAAAATTTGTACGCTGGTGTCTGCATGGTATCAAAAGATTCTGTAATCAATGTACTATTAAAATGTATAATCGATGAATTTTTGGCTCGTCTTAAAATATTAGAAATCGATACTTTTTTACCGCTGACCCTATGCGACGCAACCTTATTTTATGTATATCAAGTTAAAAAATTTGTACGCTGGTGTCTGCATGGTATCAAAAGATTCTGTAATCAATGTACTATTAAAATGTATAATCGATGAATTTTTGGCTCGTCTTTAAATATTTGAAATCGATACTTTTTTACCGCTGACCCCATTCGACGCAACTTTATTTTATGTATATCAAGTTAAAAAATTTGTACGCTGGTGTCTGCATGGTACCAAATGATTGTGTAATTAATGTACTATTAAAATGTATAATCGATGAATTTTTGGCTCGTCTTTAAATATTTGAAATCGATACTTTTTTACCGCTGACCCCATTCGACGCAACTTTATTTTATGTATATCAAGTTAAAAAATTTGTACGCTGGTGTCTGTTTGGTACCAAATGGTTCTGTAATCAATGTACTATTAAAATGTATAATCGATGAATTTTTGGCTCGTCTTAAAATATTAGAAATCGATACTTTTTTACCGCTGACCCTATGCGACGCATCCTTAATTTATGTATAGCAAATGAAGAAGTTTGTACGCTGTTGTCTGCTTGGTATCAAAAGATTCAAAGGAAAACTCACAAAAGCGATAATTTAATTTGAAAGATTCGTTTCGCACATAGATCAAGTCCGTCGCAGTGATGCAAGATTTCACGCGCGACAACCACTTCGCGACAGCCATCTTGCAGTGGAGGGGGTAGGTCGGCAGCGCAGAGCGCACCGAAAAGATGAGAATCCTTGTCCTTCGAACATATGTAGAAGAGGACAGGTATATCTTTTGCCCTTTATTTTCTTTTGATAGAATAGAGCGAATTCGGAATACTGGCGATAGCGAGTAGGCGATGCGACCCAATATGCAAAAGGAAAATATAAAATATAAAAAATATATTTAATATTATAAAATAATATTAATAAAATTAATATATGTAGAATCGGAGGATCTATATTTTAAGACCTTTTTTTGACTTTTATTATTTCCAGATTTGTCGTTGTAGCTACATTTTGTTCTATTGTCTTTTAACATATGAACTCGTCAAAAAAAAAAAGAAAAGAGAGAACGCCAACTACTAAGGGAAATTTACGACGTCCGCGTTTTTCATGCCTGGCCGTCATACAGAGGACTGACCGTCATATGGAGAACGCGAAGGGTTCGGTCTAGCCTGCGTAGACAATGCATATAATTGTATACGTATATATTTATTTATATATATATATTTATTATATATTTATATACACAATTTTCTTACATGCTTATAAGCATGACGTCTTTTAAATAAAATGTATTATTAATAAGACGAGGGACCAGGTATGTCGGCAACATCAGCGTCTGCAGCATGTAGCTTTAAAATATTTTTTTATTTTTTTTACAGTAGTAGCATATAATTTGTCCGCCGACATAAGAAACAAATGTTTTTCATTAACTTGCATGTTTATAGCTGTTTCTCCCCTCGTCTTTAATGCAGATTTAAATACACAAATAGCATTAACAGAAGCCGACGAAAATTTATTACGTTTTTTTGTTTTTACATTATTTAAAAGAGAAAACATTCTCTCCGGATCGGCATTAGAATTTGGAAGCGATCTAATAGTATTTATAACATTTTTTAAATTAGGATATTTAGCATTATTATTGGTGTCTCGACGTTGTAAAATTTCTTTCCAAGCATTATCAAAATTTAATTTAGTGAGGCTTTGTTTTTCTTCCATTGTAAAATCTAATGCTAATGCAATCCATTCTTTTTTTAAAGCATCTTCATCAAAACCGCTAATAGTTTTAATGACGAAAGAAACGTTATTGAATGATGTTTCTCTATTATAAAATAAGCTTACAAATGGTTGAAAAACTATTAATTGTGATAAAAATGTGTCATTTATTGGTAATCTTTTACGAATTTCTTCTGCAGCAGTCACATAAAATGTTAAACAATTTTCTCGAATAATTTTAACAATGTCTACGTGACCTTCCAGTAGTAATTCGTTAAGATATTCCTCACATTCTGAACCCAAAGTAACTTCATTAAGATCTTTTTGATTCTCCTTTAGAGAGAATGCAATATTTTCAGAAAATGGTTGTAAATGCTCTTCTTTTAAAAAATTTTTGCAGATTTGGAAAAAAAATTTTTTGGATTTTGGTTGTAATAAATGAATTCTGGTTTCTAATGCTTGAAAAAATGCATTAAATGCATTAAAGAAATTTAAAGTATATTTTAAAAAAAGAAAATAACCTTTTTTTCTACGTTGTTCATCATAGACAGTAGATATTCTCCAGAATTTTTTTTTTCCCTTACAACCATTTCGGTAAGAAAATATTTAATTGTATCCCAAGATTCAAAAAGTCGTTCGACACATAAATAATGAGACAGCCAGCGTGTATCACATAATTTTAATATTTTGCGATTTGTTTTTTGGAAACATTCACAAAATTCTCTGAAAATTGCTGTACGTTTTGGGCTGCTGTTCAAATAATTAGAAATTTTTTTTATAAATTCATTGCAATACGCAGATATTTTATTACATGCAGTATGCGCTGCTAATGCAGCGGAGTGGCAAGGGCATGTTAAAGTTAGTAAACGTGGACATAGTTCTTCCAACTTTTTTTTGAACAATAAGTATTTCCCTATCATAACAGATGCGTTATCGCACGATAAGGCAACAATATTTGGAAATGGTATCTGCAGTTTCCACATTTCACATTTAAATGCCTGAAACAACTTTTCTGCGCTTGAATCTTTGGCATCAATATCGATTAATTTGACTAATTGCGAGCGAACATCTAATGTCTCCGAATCAACGTATCGGACAAAAAAGTCATCCATTTATTATTAGATATGTCTGATGTTTCGTCAATAAAAACTGATAACTTTGTATTTTGAATTTTATTGACGACACGATCCGTCTCAATCGGACACAAAACGTTTGTAATAATGCTTTTACATTTCGTTCGACTCATGCTCTTGCTTTTCAATACGTCAGGATCTTCTCCTATTTGTTGAAAAAATGTAAGAATCTCTGTTGCATTTTGACGAGAAATGTTTTTATCAGCAATTAATGCTGCATATCTGATTTCCGCGGATTTTTTCGCTCATTAAATGGCAAAAGAGATTTATTTTGCATATTTAAATCTTCTAAATTTGATTGATTTTTTTCTAGATATTTTTTATATATATTTATATGTGTTTTGGATTCTGCATGACGGTGGATTTGCGATAAACTACTAGCGATAGATTTATCGCAAATCAAACAAAAAAATAAACTTTCGTCATGTGGCACTTCACGCAACCAAAGTTTAAATTCTTCAATATCTAACCATTCTTTTTTAAATATTGATTTACGCGATTTTTTTATTGGTATCTCAACATTATCTTTACTATTATTATCAGATGATAATGTATTCTTTTTAATATTATTTTGATGATACGCAGAGTCAGCATGTCTTAATATGTATGTTGAATTGCACGAAAAAGTTTTACATATTGCATATACTGCTGTTACGTCCTGGCCTGCACGAAGGAAAGGTCGCTCGAAGGTCGTAACAGCGTTTTCCCGAAATCGGAGTGATTTCGGGTCGAACGGACTGTCTGGCCCTTTTGCAGATCAACGACTGGATAGTCGCTTTTACCTGGCTTATTTCGTCCGTTCGTCGGTCCTTTTCGATAAGGGAATTAAATCCCTTTTACGCGGGATAGGACCTTGTGCGATCTCGGGGGATATATGAAGGAACGCAGGGGTTTAAATAAGACTTTAAATTCGCGTAATGTAAATAATTATCATTTATTCAAAAAAAATAAAATCTTAATAATATTCGGAGAATTAGACATTTGAATTTGTGGACATGTATAAACAATTATATATGAGTGTGTGTGTAACGTTGATGTGCTATGAGGCGGTTGAGGATTCGCGTTGGCTTTTGATCGTCCCGTTTCAATCGGAGAGCGCGTTTCAATGCTCGACGGGCAGCGATTTCCACTACTTATTAAGTTTAGTCGCGATTCCGGGGATTTATTCACTTCCGTGATCGTAGAAGAATGAAAGTACGCACTGTTGGCTGTATATTATTTAGTGAGCGGGTTGGCAGCTATAGGTTGATCCTCAGGATCGATGGTTCCTTCGAGTGGTGTGGGCGAAGGTGTAGGTTGACTGGTAGCTGGTTGTTGAGCCCCGATGGTCACAATGTATGTTTAATGCGAGGATCCAGAAGTGTGTAACTGCCACGACGTAGGCGGAATTAATAGAGAGCGTTCTTGGAAGATTCGCTGCTTTTATACTATTCGTCTGCCCTTCCTATAGGGCAAAGGGCGTCTTCTTTTCTTGTGACTCATAGTCATACGTTCGGTGTTTAATCCCCTTTGCGCAACGTATTGCTTCCTTGTATGAAGAGTTCTTTCCTAATTCCGATCTTTGGTCTACTGATAGCGTGTGTCGATCGTGATATTTCAACATTACCTATGACTTATTGATCAAAGTGTAGGTTTCGTAATCTCACCGATCGAGTTGTTTCACAATCACTGTCTTTCTCCGTTTAATTCTTATAACTAATTTCGGTCTTATAATTAATATGTTCGCGAATCTGCGTAAATCGGGGAGGAGAAAAGAATCGTGCAGTCCACAGGACGTAACACCCCCCCATCTTAGACAAATGTTGGGGGTGTAACACAACATTTGCAAAAAAGAAATGAAAAATTTTCGATTATTTTCTTGCCGCGATTTACGAATATCGGTAGAAAGAACCACATTTAACCCGTTGGTTAATTGTGCTTCCTTTAGTTAACATGTATCTCTTTTTTTTAAAAGGAGGAAAGAAAGAGGCGACCACCAAAACCCCTTCCTTATTCTTTCGTTCTTTTCTTACATTTTTTTTATTTTATTTTATTACTGGTAAGGACGCGTTTCGTGCGCGTGGAATCTTTTTCCCTTTATTTGTCCATATCGATAAATAGGAGGTGTGAAATATTTTTGAAATAACACGCGGTTTACTGATCGTTGTCAGTGATTTATGGTTGTTTCCTTTTACCGTTCTTCTTTCCTTCTGGGAAACACAGCTTGGCCCCATCCGTCTACCAGGTGTTCGTAGTTAACGTATAGAAATTCTTCTATACATTCGATACATTCTTCTGCAGGTTTTATTAGTACGATTATTATTTCGCACTTAGTGCAGTTTGTTTGGTTGTCTGCTGAGTCCTTATGGACTAGATTGTGGGGTGGTAGTGTCATATACTCCTCCTTGGTTGATATTTTATTATAACATTCTTGGCAGATTTTAGAGTAGTCTTCAGTATTTTGATAGATGTTCCCCCGTGCTTGTATGACACATCGGATTTCCATCAATTTTAAATAAGTTTCAGGGTGATCTTGTGGTCTCACGCCGTCGATGGGTCTTTGCCGTATTTCTTCTGTTATTTCAGGAGTCCATTGGAGTTGATGATATATTGGCATTGTTATACTGGAACTGACGATCAGGTAGTTTTTCTATAGAATGGAAAATGATTCCACGTTCACGATTACGAAGAATATTAAACTAAAATATTGGTGTATACGTGTTGGTTATATATATATATATATATATATATATATATATATATATATATGTTTTCATTTATAAGGCGGGTTCGACGTCGGCTGTGATTTTTGTGTGCAGCTCTGCATGTCCTAGTTTGACAAGTACTCTAACGTTGTATGCTCTGTTGAATTCGCTGTCGGTTTTCATATGTAGTTTTACGAGTGCCGCTCCTTGTCTCAAGGGATGTATGATGTTAATCCATCCTTGTTATTTTTCTAGAAGGAGTTGACATAAGGCGTGTCCTCCTGGGCCAAGTGGTTTTGTTGGTGGGGGCCTTGGTATAGGCTAACCCGCAGATAATGGCCTGCCATGGCAATTCTTTGAATCTATCTTCTAGGATGTAAACATCATTCGCGTGGTACCAGGTTGTCCTGCTCCAGTCGCCTAGTACTACTTGGACCATCCAGATAGGCTTGTCGATGCTTCTGATGAAGCCGCGTTTCCACGTTTATTATTAGATATTGGTTTGATGTGCGATATTCGTAAACGATTAGGATGTACTATGCGGCTGTTTTTCTTTATTTTGATCTTTACATTATTTTTATTTAATATCTCTAAAATTTCATGAGGTCCGGTATACTGGTCTCCGAATTTACCTGGTTTCGGTCCTTTTAACAAGAATACCTGATCTCCGGGTTTAAAGGTCTGAGGGTTTAATTTTTTGTCGTAATATTTTTTTGATTTGACTTTTGCTGTTACTACGTTTTCGCGCGCATTACGTTGAATCGTGTGAAGTTGTGTGACAAGATTTATTAAATAGTCTTCATAATTTGCTAATTTATCTTCAGGTGGAAGAAGTTCATTTGACGGAACTCGTGCTATTTTTCCGAAAACTAGTTCGTACGGAGTGTGTTTTGTGGCTTCGTGTATGTACGCTAGTATTATAATTGAACATAGCTAATCCGATCCATCTGTCCCATTGTTTTTGCTCGTTTGCGTATTGTTTTAAGTATTCGCTGAGTGCGTGATGTGATCTCTCCAATGATCCGTTTGATTGAGGATGAAAAGCTGTTATGCGAAATTTTCGTATTTTGAATAATTTGGCAATTTTCTTCATTAAATCGCTAATAAAATTTCTTCCTTGATCTGTAAGTATAGCTTTCGGCGCTCCGAGCACGCAAATAAAACGGTCTACAAAGGCTTCCGCAATGGTTTCTGAGGTTTGGTCAGGTAGCGGTATCCCCATACAATATTTTGTTAGCTGATCTTGTAATGTTAATATATTCGTTGCCTCTTTCGGTCTTAGGTAGTGGGCCTACGATATCCATAGCTACTTTATCAAGCGAAGTGCCAGGCGTGTCTGTGATTATCATTGGTTGTTTTGTTTTAACTCGAACGAGTTTTTTCAGTTGACATTGTAAACATTGTTGTATGTGTTTTTGAACGTCTGATTTCAAATTTTCCCAATAATAATTGTGTTTAATTCTATTATATGTTTTGGTTACTCCGCGGTGTCCTCCTGTTGGTGAGCAATGCATTTCGTCGATTATGACAGAACGCAAATCCTTCGGTAGATATTTAATTTGTCCATTGCAAATAATTATTTTCGTAGTTGAGTTAATAAATATCAATTGTAGTTGTACCTTGATATTGTTCCAGGGAACGTTATTAATGAAATCGGTTTTTGCAATGCTAATTGTTTCTAATTTTAAATTTTTGATAACGTTATTTAAATCTTTCAAGGTTTTTAAGATGTGATCTAGAGTTGCCGTAGGGCCTACTCGTTGTTCGTCGTTAACAGGTAGCGCGATATGATAGTAGTGTTTGTATTTTATGGCCTTGGCTTTGCCCAAGGTAAGAGATCCTAAATTTGGTAGTTCGTTTCGCTCGGAAAGTTTCTGAGATCCTGAGTCTAAAGGATTTCCTTGGGTGTCGACAAAATATGCTACGTTATCTTTTCGTAGGAATAATAATTCGCGAGAATCTATGATGTTGCTTTTAATTATTTTATTTTCGATAATTCTGGGTTTCGCTTTCCTTGCCTTTAGATTTTGATTTATAATGTCTTCTTCGTCTTCTTCTTCCTCTTCGGTGTCGAGGTCCTTGTCTGATGTGTCGTTTTTTTCTTTGTTTTGTTCAATATTATCTTCTTCCTTAGTGGTTTTTTGTTTATTACCTTGTCCTGCAGTTTGGCTTCTTGTCTGTATCTTGTCTATTCTGTCTTGTTTAGGTGGATCGTGTATTAATACTTTTTCTGTAGTTTGTATTATGGTCGGTTCATTTATTTCTTCGAGTGTAAAAGGTATAGAATCGTTATTGTTTTTGACAAAATTAGCTTCAGGTATGGGTTCTTCGTTATCTGAGAGATATAAATGAAAATCGTCTTCCTCTTCTTCTTCTTCGCTATCTGATTCTTCTAACATTTTTGAAATTATTTCTGCATCTGCGGGGTTGTTTGGATTTAAGGTTTTTCTTTCTTTTATTAGTTTACAATCGATTTCTTCTAGATTTATTGGATTTCTTGATAATGCGTCTGCATTTACGTTAGTTATTCCTGCCTTATATACGACATCGTAATCGTATTCGGCTAATTTTAGTCTCCAGTGTAATATTCGCATGTTTGCGTCTTGAGCATTTTTAAACCATAATAATGGTTTATGATCGGTGACTAATGTAAATTTTCTCCCATATAAATACGGTCGAAAATGTTTGACGCAATATACTATAGCTAAAGCTTCCTTTTCGTATGTGTCATATTTTATTTCGTTATCGGTGAGGGTTCTAGAAGCGTACGCGATCGGTCGGTCTTTATTTATTTCTCCCTGTGATAATATTCCTCCTATTGCTATTCCTGATGCGTCTGTGGTTAAGATAAATGGTTTCGAAAAGTTAGGATATTGCAATACAGGTTCTTCACATAATTTTTGTTTTAAAATTTCGAATGATTCTTCTTGTACGGCTGTTCATTCAAAGCGGGTGTCGTTTTTCAGTAAAGAAGTAAGTGGTTTTGCAAATTTAGAAAAGTTCGGTATGAATCGTCTATAATAACCTGCAAGTCCCAAAAATTGTTTAATATTCTTCGGTGTTTTGGGTCTCGGAAATTGTTGTACTGCTTCTAATTTTTTTTTGTTCAGGTTTTACTCCATCTTTGCTAATTACGTGTCCTAAATATGTTACTTCATTTTTTAGAAATTCACATTTGCCTGGTTGTAATTTTAAGTTGGCTTTACGAAGTCGCTCTATTAATGCGTTATATTTTCGTTCATGTTCTTCTACAGAGGTAGCATAAATAACAATGTCGTCCATATAGACAAATAATTCCTCGCCTTGTAATCCAGTCAATACTAGGTCCATTAATCGTTGAAAGGTAGCAGGTGCATTTTTTAATCCGAAAGGCATTCGGTCGAATTCATAATGACCGAAAGGAGTGGTAAATGCTGTTTTATGACTGTCGGCAGGATCCATTTTTATTTGATGGAATCCGGAAGCTAGATCGCATACTGAGAAGTACTGTGCTCCTCCTAATTGATCCAATATATCTACGATGTTGGGTAATGGATAAGCGTCACCGATAGTTTTGTCGTTTAACGCTCGAAAATCGAGAACCATTCTCCAGCGTTTGTTTCCCTTCGAGTCTCCTTTCTTTGGCACGATCCATATGGGCGTATTATAAGGTGATTGAGACGGTTTTACGATGCTTCCTTCTAACAGTTCTTCTACCTGCTTCTTTATTTCTTCTTTGTGTAATGGCGGGAATCTATACTGACGAGTGTTAATCGGTCGATCATCTATAGTGGTTATTTGATGTTGTAAAACATGAGTAGCGGTCAGTTTTTCTCCAGGAATATGAAATCGATCTTGACTGTTTGTTATTAATTTTAATACGTTCTCTTGTTCTTCTTTATTTAGATGTTCTAACCGCAGT